>NC_041383.1:503226523-503275573 GCF_002162155.2 Triticum dicoccoides
CCCCCCTCCTTGTCCAATTCGGACTAGAGGGGAAGGGGCGCGCGGCCCTGCCTTGGCCGCCCCTCCTGTTCTCCACTAGGGGCCAATAGGCCCATTACACTCCCCGGGGGGTTCCTGTAACCCCCCAGTACTCCGGTATATGCCCGAACTTGCTCGGAACACTTCCAATGTCCAAACATAGTCATCAAATATATTGATCTTTATGTCCCGACCATTTCGAGACTCCTCGTCATGTCTGTGATCATATCCGGGACTCCAAACTACCTTCGGTACATCAAAACACATAAACTCATAATACTGATCGTCACAGAATGTTAAGCATGCGGACCCTACGGGTTCGAGAACTATGTAGACATGACGGAGACTCATCTCTGGTCAATAACCAATAGCGGAACCTAGATGCTCATATTGGCTCCTACATATTCTACAAAGATCTTTATCGGTCAAACCGCATAACAACATACGTTGTTCCCTTTGTCATCGGTATGTTACTTTCCCGAGATTCGATCGTAGGTATCTTAACACCTAGTTCAATCTCGTTACCGGCAAGTCTCTTTACTCGTTTCATAATGCATCATCCCGCAACTAACTCATTAGTCGCATTGCTTGCAAGGCTTATAGTGATGTGCATTATCGAGAGGGTCCAGAGATACCTCTCCGACAATCAGAGTGACAAATCCTAATCTCGATCTATGCCAACTCAACAAGTACCATCGGAGACACCTGTAGAGCAACTTCATAACCACCCAGTTATGTTGTGATGTTTGGTAGCACATAAAGTGTTCCTCTGGTATTTGGGAGTTGCATAATCTCATAGTCACAGGAACATGTATAAGTCATGAAGAAAGCAATAGAAACATACTAAACAATCAAGTGCTATGCTAACGGAATGGGTCAAGTCAATCACATCATTCTCTAATGATGCGATCCCGTTAATCAAATGACAACTCATGTCTATGGCTAGGAAACTTAACCATCTTTGATTCAACGAGCTAGTCAAGTAGAGGCATTCTAGTGACACTCTGTTTTGTCTATGTATTCACACGTGTACTAAGTTTCCGGTTAATACAATTCTAGCATGAATAATAAACATTTATCATGAAATAAGGAAATAAGTAATAACTTTATTATTGCCTCTAGGGCATATTTCCTTCAGTCTCCCACTTGCACTAGAGTCAATAATCTAGTTCACATCACCATGTTATTTAACACAAATATTCATATCTGTATGTGATTAACACCCATAGCTCACATCGTCATGTGACCAACACCAAAAGGGTTTACTAGAGTCAATAATCTAGTTCACATTGCTATGTGATTAACACCCAAAGAGTACTAAGGTGTGATCATGTTTTGCTCGCGAGAGAAGTTTAGTCAACGGGTCTGTCAAATTCAGAGCCGTATGTATTTTGCAAATATTCTATGTCTACAATGCTCTACATGGAGCTACTCTAGCTAATTGCTCCCACTTTCAATAAGTATCCAGATTGAGACTTAGAGTCATCTGGATCGGTGTAAAAACTTGCATCGATGTAACTCTTTACGACGAACTCTTTAGCACCTCCATAACCGATAAACATTTCCTTACTCCTCACTAAGGATAATCTTGACTGTTGTCTAGTGATCTACTACTAGATCAAAATTGTACTCCCTTGCCAAACAGGGTAGGGTATACAATAATTCTGGTACAAAGCATGGCATACTTTATAGAACCTATGACTGTGGCATAGGGAATGACTTTCATTCTCTTTCTATTTTCTGTTGTGGTCGGGCTTTGAGTCTTACTCAACTTCACACCTTGCAACACAGGCAAGAATTCCTTCTTTGACTGTTCCATTTTGAACTACTTCAAAATGTTATCAAGGTATGTACTCATTGAAGAATCTTATCAAGCATCTTGATCTATCTCTATAGATCTTGATGCTCAATGTGTAAGCAGCTTCACCGAGATCTTTCTTGAAAAACTCCTTTCAAATACTCCTTTATGATTTCTAGAAAATTCTACATTATTTCCGATCAACAATATGTCATTCACATATACTTATCAGAAATGTTGTAGTGCTTCCACTCACTTTCCTGTAAATACGGGCTTCACCGCAAGTCTGTATAAAACTATATGCTTTGATCAACTCATCAAAGCGTATATTCCAACTCTGAGATGATTGCACCAGTACATGGATGGATCCCTGGAGCTTGCACATTTTGTTAGCACCTTTAGGATCGACAAAACTTTCTGGTTGCATCATATACAACTCTTCTTTAAGAAATCCAAGAAGGAATGTAGTTTTTACATCCATTTGCCAGATTTCATAAAATGTGGCAATTAGCTAACATGATTCGGACAGACTTAAGCATCGCTACGACTGAGAAAATCTCATCGTAGTCAACACCTTGAACTTTTTCAAAAATCTTTTTCTGACAAGTCTAGGTTTGTAGATAGTAACACTACTATCGGCGTCCGTCTTCCTCTCGAAGATCCATTTATTCTCTATTGCTTGCCGATCATCGGGCAAGTCAATCAAAGTCCATACTTTGTTCTCATACATGGATCCCATCTCAGATTTCATGGCCTCAAGCCATTTCGCGGAATCTGGGCTCATCATCGCTTCCTCATAGTTCGCAGGTTCATCATGTTCTAGTAACATGATTTTTAGAATAGGATTAGTGTACCACTCTGGTGCGGAACGTACTCTAGTTGACCTACGATGTTCGGTAGTAACTTGATCTGAAGTTTCACGATCATCATCATTAACTTCCTCACTAATTGGTGTAGGCATCACTGGAACTGATTTCTGTGATGAACTACTCGCCAACTCGAGAGAAGGTACAATTACCTCATCAAGTTCTACTTTCCTCCCACTCACTTCTTTCGAGAAAAACTTCTTCTTTAGAAAGAATCCATTTTTAGCAACATAGATCTTGCCTTTGGATCTGTGATAGAAGGTGTACCAAACAGTTTCTTTTGGGTATCCTATGAAGATGCATTTCTCCGATTTGGGTTCGAGCTTATCAGATTGGAGCTTTTTCACATAAGCATCGCAGCCCCAAACTTTTAAGAAACGACAACTTTGGTTTCTTGCCAAACCACAGTTCATAAGGCATCATCTCAATGGATTTTGATAGTGCCCTATTTAAAGTGAATGCAGTTGTCTCTAATGCATAACCCCAAAATGATAGTGGTAACCTGGTAAGAGACATCATAGATCACACCATATCCAATAAAGCGTGGTTACGACATTAGGACACACCATTACGTTGTGGTGTTCCATGAGGCGTGAGCTATGAAACTATTCCACATTGTTTTAAATGAAGGCCAAACTCGTAACTCAAATATTCTCCTCCATGATCAGATCGTAGAAACTTTATTTTCTTGTTACGATGATTCTCCACTTCACTTTGAAATACTTTGAACTTTTCAAATGTTTCAGACTTGTGTTTCATTAAGTAGATATATCCATATCTGCTCAAATCATCTGTGAAGGTAAGAAAATAACGATACTCGCTACGAGCATCAACACTCATTGGATCGCATACATCGGTATGTACTATTTCCAATAAATCAATAGCTTGTTCGATTGTTCCGGAGAACAGAATTTTAGTCATCTTGCCCATAAGGCACGGTTCGCAAGCATCAAATGATTCATAATCAAGTGATTCCAAAAGTCCATCTTTATGGAGTTTCTTCATGCGCTTTACACCGATATGACCCAAACGGCAGTGCCACAAATATGTTGCACTATCATTATCAACTTTGCATCTTTTGGAATCAATTTTATGAATATGTGTATCACTATGATCAAGATTCAATAAACCATCAACATTGGGTGTATGACCATAGAAGGTTTTATTCATGTAAATAGAATAACAATTTATTCTCTATCTTAGATGAATAATCGTATCGCAATAAACATGATCTAATCATATTTATGCTCAACGCAAACACCAAATAACATTTATTTAGGTTCAACACTAATCTCGAAAATATAGGGAGTGTGCGATGATGCCATATCAATCTTGGAATCACTTCCAACACACATCGTCACTTCACCCTCAAATAGTCTCTATTTATTCTGTAACTCCTGTTTCGAGTTACTAATCTTAGCAACCGAACAAGTATCAAATACCCAGGGGTTACTATAAACACTAGTAAGGTACACATCAATAACTTCTATATCAAATATACCCTTGTGCACTTTTCCATCCTTCTTATCCACCAAATATTTAGGGCATTTCCTCTTGTAGTGACCATTTCCTTTGCAGTAGAAGCACTCAGTTTCAGGCTTTGGTCTAGCTTTGTGCTTCTTCACGGGAGTGACAACTTGCTTGCCATTCTGCTTGAAGTTCCCTTTCTTTCCCTTTACCCTTTTCTTGAAACTAGTGGTCTTGTCAATCATCAACACTTGATGCTCTTTCTTGATTTCTACCTTCATCGATTTCAGCATCACGAAGAGCTCGGGAATCGTTTTCGTCATCCCTTGCATACTATAGTTCATCACGAAGTTCCAGTAACTTGGTGATGGTGACTAGAGAACTCTGTCAATCACTATCTTATCTGGAAGATTAACTCCCACTTGATTCAAGCGATTGTAGTACCCAGACAATCTGAGCACATGCTCACTGCTTGGGCTATTCTCCTCCATCTTTTAGCTATAGAACTTCTTGGAGACTTCATATCTCTCAACTCGGGTATTTGCTTGAAATATTAACTTCAACTCTTGGAACATCTCATATGGTCCATGACGTTCAAAACGTCTTTGAAGTCCCGATTCTAAGCCATAAAGCATGTACCACTAAACTATCAAGTAGTCATCATATTAAGCTAGCCAAACATTCATAACGTCTGCATCTGCTCCTGAATAGTTTTGTCACCTAGCGGTGCATCAAGGACATAATTCTTCTGTGCAGCAATGAGGATAAACCTCAGATCACGGAATCAGTCCGCATCATTGCTACTATCATCTTTCAACTTAGTTTTCTCTAGGAACATATAAAAATATAGGGAAGCTATAACGCGAGCTATTGATCTACAACATAATTTGCAAAATACTATCAGGACTAAGTTCATGATAAATTAAAGTTCAATTAATCAAATTACTTAAGACTCTCACTTAGACAGACATCCCTCTAATCATCTAAGTGATCATGTGCTCCAAATCAACTAAACCACTTTCGATCATCATGTGAAATGGAGTAGTTTTCAATGGTGAACATCACTATGTTGATCATATCTACTATATGATTCACGCTCGACCTTTCGGTCTCAGTGTTCTGAGGCCATATCTGCATATGCTAGGCTCGTCAAGTTTAACCCGATTATTTCTGTGTGTGCAAAACTGGCTTGCACCCGTTGTAGGTGAACGCTGAGCTTATCACACCCGATCATCACATGGTGTCTCGGCACGATGAACTTTGGCAATGGTGCATACTCAGGGAGAACATTTATTCCTTGAAATTTAGTGAGAGATCATCTTATAATGCTACCGTCAATCAAAGCAAAATAAGATGCATAAAAGATAAACATCATATTCAATCAACATAAGTGATATGATATGGCCATCATCATCCTTGATCTCCATCTCCAAAGCACCGTCATGATCACCATCGTCACTGGCACGACACCTTGATCTCCATCGTAGCATCGTTGTCGTCTCGCCAACTATTGTTTCTATGACTATCTCTACCGCTTAGTGATAAAGTAAAAAACAATTACATGGTGATTGCATTGCATACAATAAAGCGACAACCATATGGCTCCTGCCAGTTGTCGATAACTTTGTTACAAAACATGATCATCTCATACAATAAAATTTAGCATCAAGTCTTGACCATATCACATCACAACATGCCCTGCAAAAACAAGTTAGACATTCTCTACTTTGTCGTTGCAAGTTTTACGTGGCTACTACGGGCTGAGCAAGAACCGTTCTTACCTACGCATCAAAACCACAACGATATTTCATCAAGTTAGTGTTGTTTTAACCTTCAACAAGGACCGGGCGTAGCCACACTCGATTCAACTAAAGTTGGAGAAACTGACACCCGCCAGCCACCTATGTGTGAAGCACGTCGGTAGAACCAGTCTCACGTAAGCGTACGCGTAATGTCGGTCTGGGGAACTTCATCCAACAATACCGCCGAATCAAAGTATGACATGCCGCTAAGCAGTATGACTTGTATCGCCCACAACTCACTTGTGTTCTACTCGTGCATATAACATCTACGCATAAACATGGCTCTGATGCCACTGTTGGGCAACGTCGTAATTTCAAAAAAAATCCTACGCACAAGCAAGATCATGGTGATGCATAGCAACAAGAGGGGAGAGTGTCGTCCATGTACCCTCGTAGACCGTAAGTAGAAGTGTTATGACAACGCGGTTGATGTAGTTTTATGTCTTCACAATCGATCGATCCTAGTACCGAACATACGGTACCTCCGCAATCTGCACACGTTCAGCTCGCTGACGTTCCACGAACTCACGATCCAGTAGAGCTTCGAGGGAGAGTTCCGTCAGCATGATAGCATGGTGATGATGTTGATGAAGCTACCGACGCAGGGCTTCGCCTAAGCACCACTATGATATGACCGAGGTGGATTATGGTGGAGGGGGGCACTACACACGGCTAAAGATCAATGATTAACTTGTGTGTCTTGGGGTGCCCCCTACCCCCGTATATAAAGGAGCTAGGGGGGAGGTGGCCGGCCAGGAGCAGGGAGCGCCAAGGGGGGAGTCCTATGATAACCCAAAAGTGTAGGGGATCGCAAAAGCTTTCGAGGATAAAGTATTCAACCCAAATTTATTGATTTGACACATGGGGAGCCAAAGAATATTCTTGAGTATTAGCAGTTGAATTGTCAATTCAACCACACCTGGATAACTTAGTATCTGCAGCAAAGTATTTAGTAGCAAAGTAGTATGATAGTAGTGGTAACGGTGGCAAAAGGTAAAGATAATAGTTTTTGGGTTTTTTTGTAGTAGTTCAACAGTAGCAACAGAAAAGTAAATAAGCGAAGAACAATATGTGAAAAGCTCGTAGGCAATGGATCAGTGATGGATAATTATGCCGGATGTGATTCCTCATGTAATAGCTAAAACATAGGGTGACACAGAACTAGCTCCGGTTCATCAATGTAATGTAGGCATGTATTTCGTAAATAGTCATATGTGCTTATGGAAAAGAACTTGCATGACATCATTTGTCCTACCCTCCCGTGGCAGCAGGGTCCTAGTGGAAACTAAGGGATATTAAGGCCTCCTTTTAATAGAGAACCAGACCAAAGCATTAACACATAGTGAATACATGAACTCCTCAAACTACGGTCATCACCGAGAAGTATCCCGATTATTGTCACTTCGGGGTTGTCGGATCATAACACATAATAGGTGACTATAGACTTGCAAGATAGGATCAAGAACACACATATATTCATGAAAACATAATAGGTTTAGATCTAAAATCATGACACTCGGGCCCTAGTGACAAGCATTAAGCATAGCAAAGTCATAGCAACATCAATCTCAGAACATAGTGGATACTAAGGATCAAAACCCTAACAAAACTAACTTGATTACATGGTAAATCTCATCCAACCCATCACCGTCCAGCAAGCCTACGATGGAATTACTCACGCACGGTAGTGAGCATCATGAAATTGGTGATGGGGGATGGTTGATGATGACGAAGGTGACGAATCCCCCTCTTCGGAGCCCAGAACAGACTCCAAATCAGCCCTCCCGAGAGAGATTAGGGCTTGGCGGCGGCTCCGTGTCATAAAACATGATGAAACTTTCTCTCTGATTTTTTTCTCCACGAGAGGGAAGATATAGAGTTGGAGTTGAGGTCAGTGGAGGTCCAGGGGGCCACGAGATAGGGGGCGCCCCCTGTCTCGTGGCAGGCCCTGGGCCCCCTGGTGTATTTCTTTCGCCCATAAATTCTTTTTAATTCCAAAAGGTGCCTCCGTGGATTTTCAGGACATTCCGAGAACTTTTCTTTTCTACACATAAAACAAAATCATGGCAGTTCTGTTGAAAACAGCGTCAGTTCGGGTTAGTTTCATTCAAATCATGCAAGTTAGAGTCCAAAACAAGGGCAAAAGTGTTTGGCAAAGTAGATACGTTGGAGACGTATCAACTCCCCCAAGCTTAAACCTTTGCTTGTCCTCAAGCAATTCAGTTGATAAACTGAAAGTGATTAAGAAAAACTTTTACAAACTCTGTTTGCTCTTTGTAAACATGAAAAGCCAGCATTCAAGTTTCAGCAAATATTATGAACTAACCATACTCACAATAACACTTGTGTCTCACAATTACTCATATCAATAACATAATCAGCTAGAGAGCCATAATAATAAAACTCGGATAACAACACTTTCTCAAAACAGTCATAACATGATATAACAAGATGGTATCTCGCTAGCCCTTTCTGAGACCGCAAAACATAAATGCAGAGCACCTTTAAAGATCAAGGACTGACTAAACATTGTAATTCATGGTAAAGGAGATCCAGTCAAGTCATACCCAATATAAACAAATAGTAATACACGCAAATAACAGTGTGCTCTCCAGCGGGTGCTTTTAATAAGAAGGGTGATGACTCAACATAAAAATAAATAGATAGGCCCTTCTCAGAGGGAAGCAGGGATTTGTAGAGGTGACAGAGCTCAATTTTAAAATAGAGATTGAATAACATTTTGAGCGGCATACTTTTGCTGTCAACACAACAACTAGGAGATGGTTGTATCTTCCATACTACATGCAGTATAGGCAGTTCCCATGCAGAATGGTAAAAGTTTATACTCCCCCAACCACCAACAAGCATCAATCCATGGCTTGCTCGAAATGATGAGTGCCTCCAACTAACAACAGCCCTGGGGGAGTTTTGTTTAATTATTTTGATTTGCTTTGATCTTTTTGGATCATGGGACTGGGCATCCCGGTTACTGGCCCTTTCTCGTGAATGAGGAGCGGAATCCACTACTCTGAGAATAACCCACCTAGCATGGAAGATATAGGCAGCCCTAGTTGTAACATGAGCTGCTCGAGCATACAAAACAGAATTTCATTTGAAGGTTTGGAGTTTGGCACATACAAATTTACTTGGAACAGTAGGTAAATACCGCATATAGGAAGGTATAGTGGACTCATATGGAACAACTTTGGGGTTTAAGGATTTTGGATGCACAAGTTGTATTCCCGCTTAGTACAGGTGAAGGCTAGCAAAAGACTGGGAAGCGACCAACTAAGAGAGCAACAACAGTCATAAACATGCATTAAAATTAATTCACATCGAATATAAGCATGAGTAGGATATAATCCACCATGAACATAAATATCGTGAAGGCTATGTTGATTTGATTCAACTACATGCGTGAACATGTGCCAAGTCGAGTCACTCAATTTATTCAAAGGAGGATACCATCCCATCATACCACATCATAATCATTCTAATAGCATGTTGGCACGCAAGGTAAACCATTATAACTCAAAGCTAATCAAGCATGGCACAAACAACTATAATCTCTAAATGTCATTGCAAATATGTTTACTTCATAATAAGCTAACTCAGGAACGATGAACTCATCATATTTACAAAAACAAGAGAGGTCGAGTTCATACCAGCTCCTCTCATCCCAATAAGTCCATCATATGTCGTCATTATTGCCTTTCACTCGCACGACCGAACAATATGTATAATAATAAGAGTGCACGTGCATTGGACTAAGCTGGAATCTGCAAGCATTCAACTCAAAAGAGAAGACAAGTAATATAGGCTCTAAGTTAAATAAATAATCATGCATATGAGAGCCACTAAACATTTTCAATATGGTCTTCTCGAGCCTCAAAGGAAAGAAAAGAAAATAAAACTATTTACACGGGAAAGCTCCCAACAAGAAAGAAGAAGAACTAGAAATCTTTTTTGGTTTTCATTTTAATTTCTACTACAAGCATGGAAATTAAACTAACTAATTTTTTTGGTTTTTCTCAAGGTTTATCAAACACACAAGAAGGAAACTAGAAAAAGGAATTTTAAACTAACATGGATAATACAATGAAAGAGTATGAGCACCGACAACTAGTGTGTGAACATGAATGTAAGGTCGATGAGAAATACGTACTCCCCCAAGCTTAGGCTTTTGGCCTAAGTTGGTCTAATACCAAGGACCGTTGCTACTATCCCTGGTGTAATGAGAGGTGTAATCAGGATACCATTGGCTGGTCATCTCCAGATCCCGCTGTATAGATGATGCAGGATAAGGGTCCAGTTCAAGTTCCGGCTCAGGTTCAGGTTCTGGAGTAAAAGCTTGAGCTCGATGATTGTTCACCGCTTCCGGTGTGATGAGAAAATTTTCTGCAAGCAAATGAAACAACAGAGGCGCGGGCAAAATAATAATCTCAATGTGTTTCTTATTGAATCCAAGTTTATACAAGAGCATCCTTTCTTCGTTGTCAACAATAAACTTGTGTGCTACCATGCTCTTGTAATCTAAAATATGAGGAGACAATATTGTCTCCTCTTTCTCAAGGTGCCTAATGGGTATCTGAAAATGCTTAGCAAGACGTGCAGCATAGATACCTCCAAATATGGGGCCTTTTGTATGATTCAGGGCTAGCTCTTTAGCAACAACGGCACCCATACTAAAAGTATTGTCTCCAATCAAGGCATGTTGAAGAATGATAATATCAAGAACACTTAAGTTTCCACTATTTCCATGACTAATCAAGCATCTACTAGCAAATATGGCAAAGTAGCGTAAAACAGGAAAGTGTATGCTAGAGACTTTTGCCTCAGAACCCTTCTTTGGCTCCTCTACAACTATAGTGTTAACAAAGTCATCCACATCTTTACGATGGGGTTCCTCTAATTCTCCCTCATAAGGTATCCTACACACCGCGCAAAAATTACATAAAGACATTTCTCTGAATTCATCATATAAATGAAATGATACTGCAGGCGGTGACTTCTTAGGATAATAATAAAAGTTTTGCACGAAAGTATTTGTGAGTAAGAGATACTGATCAATCCAGTCGTTGATGAAACTGGTGAGGCCTGCAATATCGATCAAAGAATAAAAATCTTCATGAATTCCGGCTTCTTTCAAGAAATCATTGCATGGCCATTCACACGACCGGACTTCCGCTAAGCGAGGAAGATTATACTTGGCTTTTTCCTTCTCTTTGGCTTGTTTTTCCTGAGAGCCTTGGCTAGAAGAGCCCCTCAAAAATTTCCTTAACATTTTCTGAAAATTCAAAATAAAAGTGAATAAAACTTAACAAGAATGGTAGCAACTACTCCTACAAGTGCCTAGAGCCTATATCATGCATCAAAACTACTTTGGAACCTCATAAATTTAACATGCAAGCTCAAGAACAGGGTCACCAAGGCAGCAAGGATTTGCAATGAATAAAGCACTAGAACAAAAACTAATTGGACCAATGGAGGAGTCACATACCAAGCAACAATCTCCAAAAGCAGTTTTGTGAATGGAGCTTTGAGCAAGGAGATCGAAAATCGCAGCAAAATGAGCTAGAACTCGTGCTTGAGCTGGATGGGGATTTTTTTGGGTAGAAGATGAAGTGTGTGGGTGCTGACATAAGTGGAGGGGGGCCACCAGGGGCCCACGAGACAGGGGGCACACCCTATAGGGGGGAGCCCTCCACTCTCGTGTCCTAGTGCTTTCCCCTCCTGAAGTGATTTCAGTGCCTAAAATCCTCAAATAATCCATAAAAAATCATACTAAATTTGGAGGGCATTTGGAGCACTTTTATTTTCGGGATATTTTTCATTGCACGGAAAACTCAGAAAATAGACGGATAATACTATTTTTGCTTTATTTATTTTAAAAACAAAAAGTAAAAAGAGGGTACAGAAGGTTTCCTTCTAGTTTCATCCATCTCATGATCATCAAAATGAATCCACTAACAAGGTTGATCAAGTCTTGTTAACAAACTCATTCCGAATAACACGGAATAGGAGAAATTTTGAATAACACTAAGTTACCTCAACGGGGATATGAAAATCCCCAACAATAAGAATATCATACTTTTTCTTGACAGTAGGGAGAGGAAATTCAAAATCTCCAATGATGATAGTCGGAACTTTTCCAATAGAATTGATGCTATGAACTTGAGATTGTTTCCTCAGAAAGTGTATCGTATGCTCATTACCATTAACATGAAAAGTGGCATTGCCTTTGTTGCAATCAATAACGGCCCCTGCAGTATTCAAAAAGGGTCTACCAAGGATAATAGACATACTATCGTCCTCGGGAATATCAAGAATAACAAAGTCCGTTAAGATAGTGACATTTGCAACCACAACAGGCACATCCTCACAAATACCGACAGGTATAGCAGTTGATTTATCATCCATTTGCAAAGATATTTCAGTAGGTGTCAACTTATTCAATTCAAGTCTACGATATAAAGAGAGAGGCATAACACTAACACCGGCTCCAAGATCACATAAAGCAGTTCTAACATAGTTTCGTTTAATGGAGCATGGTATAGTCGGTACCCCTGGATCTCCAAGTTTCTTTGGTATTCCACCCTTAAAGGTGTAATTAGCAAGCATGGTGGAAATTTCAGCTTCCGGTATCTTTCTTTTGTTTGTAATGATATCCTTCATATACTTAGCATAAAGGATTTACTTTAAGCATATCAGTTAAGCGCATACGTAAGAAAATAGGTCTAATCATTTCAGCAAAGCGCTCAAAATTCTCATCATCCTTTGTCTTGGATGGTTTAGGAGGAAAGGGAATGGGTTTCTGAACCCATGGTTCTCTTTCTCTACCGTGCTTCCTAGCAACAAAATCTCTCTTATCATAACGTTGATTCTTTGATTGTGGGTTATCAAGATCAACAGCAGGTTCAACCTCTACTTCATTGTTTTTGCTAGGTTGAGCATCAACATGAACATTATCATTGACATTATCACTAGGTTCATGTTCATCACCTGATTGTGTTTCAGCATCAGAGATAAAATATCGTTGGGATTCTCAGGTGTGTCTACAGTAGGTTCACTAGAAGCATGCAAAGTCCTATCATTTATCTTTTTCTTCTTTTTAGAAGAACTAGGTGCCTCTAAATTATTTCTCTGAGAATCTTGCTCGATTCTCTTAGGGTGGCCTTCAGGATACAAAGGTTCCTGAGTCATTCTACCAGTTCTAGTAGCCACTCTAACAGCAAAGTCATTTTTATTATTTAATTCCTCAAGCAAATCATTTTGAGCTTTAAGTACTTGCTCAGCTTGAGTAGCAACCATAGATGCATATTTGGTAATGAGTTGAAGTTCACCTTTAACTCTAGCCAAGTTATCGCTCACGCGTCCTATCTCAAAAGCATTATTCTTCAACTCTCTACCAACATAAGCATTAAAACTTTCTTGTCTAACCATAAAGTCATCAAATTCATCTAAGCAAGGGCTATGATATTTAGTAGAGGGGATTTCAACTTTATCATATCTATAGAGACAATTTACCTTTACTACATGTGTCGGGTTATCAAGACAATGTGGTTCTTCAACAGGCGGTATATTAAGACCAAGTATTTCTTCAATAGGTGGTAAATTCTTAACATCTTCAGCTTTAATACCTTTTTCTTTCATTGATTTCTTTGCCTCTTGCATATCTTCAGGACTGAGAAATAAAACACCTCTCTTCTTTGGAGTGGGTTTAGGAATAGGCTCAGGAGTTGGCTCAATTGGTTCAGGAATTGCCTCAGGAATTGGCTCAGGAAGAGTCCAATTATTTTCATTAGTCAACATATTATTCAATAGTAATATAGCTTCGTCGACTGTTCTTTCCCTGAAAACACAACCAGCACAACTATCCAAGTAGTCCTTGGAAGCATCGGTTAGTCCATTATAAAAGATATCAAGTATTTCATTTTTCTTCAAAGGATGATCAGGCAAAGCATTAAGTAACCGGAGAAGCCTCCCCCAAGCTTGTGGGAGACTCTCTTCTTTGATTTGCACAAAATTATATATTTCCCGCAAGGCAGCTTGTTTCTTATGAGCAGGGAAATATTTAGCAGAGAAGTAATAAATCATATCCTGGGGACTATGCACACAACCAGGAGCAAGAGAATTATACCAAGTCTTAGCATCACCCTTTAACGAGAACGGAAAACTCTTAAGGATATAAAAATAGCGAGATCTTTCATCATGAGTGAATAGGGTAGCTATATCATTCAACTTGGTAAGATGTGCCACAACAGTTTCAGATTCAAGGCCATAAAAAGGATCAGATTCAACTAGAGTAATAATCTCAGGATCAACAGAGAATTCATAATCCTTATCAGTAACACAGATGGGCGAAGTAGCAAAAGCAGGGTCAGGTTTCATTCTAGCATTAAGAGACTGCTGCTTCCATTTAGCTAATAATTTCTTAAGATCATATCTATCATTGCAAGCAAAGATAGCTCTAGCAGCTTCTTCATTCATAACATAACCCTCGGAAACAACAGGCAATACATAATCATTGGGAGAATTTTCATCATCACTATCATCAATAATAGCATCTTCAGTAATTTCATTCCCCCTAACTCTAGCAAGTTGTTCATCAAGAAATTCACCTAATGGCACAGTAGTATCACGCACAGAAGTAGTTTCATCATGCATAGCAGAAGTGGCATCATCAATAACATGCGACATATCAGAATTCATAGCAGTAGCAGGTTTAGGTGTCGCAAGCTTACTCAAATGACAGTTAGATGGCAGTTCCTTACCTTCCCTCGTAGTTGAGGGATAAATCTTGGTTTTAGCGTCTTTCAAGTTCTTCATAGTGATCAACAGATATAAATCCCAAGTGACTCTGAGAATGGAGCTATGCTCCCCGGCAACGGCGCCAGAAATTAGTCTTGATAACCCACAAGTGTAGGGGATCGCAACAGCTTTCGAGGGTAAAGTATTCAACCCAAATTTATTGATTCGACACAAGGGAGCCAAAGAATATTCTTGAGTATTAGCAGTTGAGTTGTCAATTCAACCACACCTGGATAACTTAGTATCTGCAGCAAAGTATTTAGTAGCAAAGTAGTATGATATTAGTGGTAACGGTGGCAATAAAGATAATAGTTTTGGGGTTTTTTTGTAGTAGTTGAACAGTAGCAACAGAAAAGTAAATAAGAAAAGAACAATATATGAAAAGCTCATAGGCAATGGATCAGTGATGGATAATTATGCCGGATGCGATTCCTCATGTAATAGCTAAAACATAGGGTGACACAGAACTAGCTCCAGTTCATCAATGTAATGTAGGCATGTATTCCGTAAATAGTCATACATGCTTATGGAAAAGAACTTGCATGACATCTTTTGTCCTACCCTCCCGTGGCAGTAGGGTCCTAGCAGAAACTAAGGGATATTAAGGCCTCCTTTTAATAGAGAACCGGACCAAAGCATTAACACATAGTGAATACATGAACTCCTCAAACTACGGTCATCACCGAGAAGTATCTTGATTATTGTCACTTTGGGGTTGTCGGATCATAACACATAATAGGTGACTATAGACTTGCAAGATAGGATCAAGAACACACATATATTCATGAAAACATAATAGGTTCATATCTGAAATCATGGCACTTGGGCCCTAGTGACAAGCATTAAGCATAGCAAAGTCATAGCAAGATCAATCTCAGAACATAGTGGATACTAGGGATCAAGCCCTAACAAAACTCACTTGATTACATGGTAAATCTCATCCAACCCATCACCATCCAGCAAGCCTACGATGGAATTACTCATGCACGGCGGTGAGCATCATGAAATTGGTGATGGAGGATGGTTGATGATGACGACAATGATGAATCCCCCTCTCCGGAGCCCCGAACGGACTCGAGACCAGTCCTCCCGAGAGAGATTAGGGCTTGGCGGCGGCTCTGTGTCGTAAAACGCGATGAAACTTTCTCTCTGATTTTTTTCTCCCCGAGACGGAATATATGGAGTTGGAGTTGAGGTCGGTGGAGGTCCAGGGGTCCCACGAGATAGGAGGGTGCGCCCTATAGTGGGGGCGCGCCCCCCTGTCTCGTGGACAGGCCGTGGGCCCCCTGGTATATTTCTTTCACCCAAAAATTCTTATTAATTCCAAAAAGTGCCTCCGTGGATTTTCAGGACATTCCGAGAACTTTTCTTTTCTACACATAAAACAACATCATGGCAATTCTGCTGAAAACAGCGTCAGTCCGGGTTAGTTTCATTCAAATCATGCAAATTAGTGTCCAAAACAAGGGCAAAAGTGTTTGGAAAAGTAGATACATTGGAGACGTATCATCCCACTCCCACCGGGAGTAGGACTCCTCCTTTCCTAGTAGGAGTAGGAGAAAGGGGAAGGAGGAGAGAGGGGGGAAGGAAAGGGGGGCGCCGCCACCCCTCCTTGTCCAATTCGGACTAGAGGGGAAGGGGGCATGCAAACCTGCCTTGGCCGCCCCTCCTCTTCTGCACTAGGGCCCAACAGGCCCATTACACTCCCAGGGATTCCGGTAACCCCCCGGTACTCCGGTATATGCCCGAACTTGCCTGGAACAATTCCGAAGACCAAACATAGTCATCCAATATATTGATATTTATGTCTCGACCATTTTGAGACTCCTCGTCATGTCCGTGATCATATCCGGGACTCCTAACTACCTTAGGTACATCAAAACACATAAACTCATAATACCGATCGTCACCGAACGTTAAGCGTGCGGACCATACGGGTTCGAGAACTATGTAGACATGATCGAGACTCATTTCCGGTCAATAACCAATAGCGGAACCTGGATGCTCATATTCGCTCCTACATATTCTACGAAGATCTTTATCGGTCAAACCGCATAACAACATACGTAGTTCCCTTTGTCATCGGTATGTTATTTGCCCGAGATTCGATCGTCCGTATCTTAATACCTAGTTCAATCTCGTTACCGTCAAGTCTCTTTGCTCGTTCCGTAATGCATCATCCTGCAACTAACTCATTAGTCACATTGCTTGCAAGGCTTATAGTGATGTGCATTACTGAGAGGGCCCAGAGATACCTCTCCGAAAATCGGAGTGACAAATCCTAATCTCGATCTATGCCAACTCAACAAGTACCATCGGAGACACCTGTAGAGCACCTTTATAATCACCCAGTTACATTGTGACGGTTGGTAGCACACAAAGTGTTCCTCCGGTATTTGGGAGTTGCATAATCTCATAGTCATAGGAACATGTATAAGTCATGAAGAAAGCAATAGCAACATACTAAATGATCAAGTGCTATGCTAACAGAATGGGTCAAGTCAATCACATCATTCTATAATGATGTGATCCCGTTAATCAAATGACAACTCATGTCTATGGCTAGGAAACTTAACCATCTTTGATTCAACGAGCTAGTCAAGTAGAGGCATACTAGTGACACTCTATTTTGTCTATGTATTCACACATGTACTAAGTTTCCGGTTAATACAATTCTAGCATGAATAATAAACATTTATCATGATATAAGGAAATAAATAATTACTTTATTATTGCCTCTAGGATATATTTCCTTCACCCCTACCTGAGATACGCCGGTTTTGACACCGACATTGGTGCTTTCATTGAGAGTTCCATTGTGTGATTGGCAAAGGATCGATGGCTCGTCTGCAGATTAACTGCGATGTCGGCATCTTCGTCACCGGCTCGACTGGTCACCTCGGCTTGACCGAGGATTGTGCCCTGCCTCCGATAGTCATGTTCGGACAAGGGCCTTCATCAAAATCAACTCCGATCTCGATCATGATCATGGAGGAATTGTCTTCGGAGCTCGGGGGCTCAACGTCAACATTGCCCTCGGGCGACCGTGCTATTTTTCCGGACAGTGAACTTGTCTCCACTGCCACCACCTCCTCAAGCATCGCTTTGATGATTCCTTTGGTGGAATTGTGTGGAATTAAGTCTACAACAACCATGCAAAATTTTGTCGAGTTCCAACGAAGGAATCTCCGGCGAACTATGATATACCGGAGCCCTGTCAAATCTGGACGAGAATCTGGACAAGTTTAGGCGTGGTCTCCAGAGCCAAGCTTGGAGGTCCTTTGGAAGATCCAACCCTTAATCTGCTGCAGAATTCCCATATCTACCACCCCTCAAAATTTCAGCTCGATCCGACGGTTCAAACTCCGGGAACCTTCTGATGAGTGGTCCAATTTTCTGATCTGTTTTCTGCGCGAGAACAAATCCGACCCAAGTTCATCTTTTTTATGAATGGGATTTCGGACATCCTTTTTGAAGGAAGTTTTGTATGGGGTATTTTGTTTTGTTCCCAAACACATCCCACTAATTTTAAAGTCTTTTCCAATATGATCTTCAACGCGCCGGTGTCAAACCAGCCTGACAACGTTACCCCATGATTGCCGACCTGCGCTAGACACGTCGTCGCTTTGTTGAGTCGATCTCAACTTCTTCGGATCATCATCTCGCAAGCCAAACAAGAGTTTGGCATCGCGAAGGATAAATCATCACCAAGATCACTACCCCGCGGATTACACGGAGCGGGCACGCCGGTATCGCCGCACGGTAACTTCATCAAGCCAGCATTGAACGCGTCACAAGTTATGACTTTCACCGGCATGGCCGCACTGTTGCTTCTTCAAGCTGATGTCCATCACGCCGAGCTGCTTCAATACCTTGGCTGATGCGGCAGCTGCAACATCTCCTTACCGACCTGATCCGTCACCTCGGCTAGACCGGGGGCTTCGCCATCCCTTCTTCAACCTACTCCGGAGACTTCGGTGTTGCCAGCCGACCAGCTTCGTCATGTTAGCTGGATCGGAGGCTTTGCCTCGGCGAGCCAACCTTTCCCAACATCGCCATGCCGTCACTTCACCGCCCATCAGGCAATGGGTGTGCAGATCGATTCCCAATTTTGGGAGTCACTTTTCTTCGGACTGCTACAACAAATAAACCAGGTGCTATTAATCCTAGCAATTTTTGCTTGTTGGGTTTATTTTTCTTAAGGAATTATTACTCTGGTTTGTTTCATCATCTGTACAAAAGTCCACAAATGGCGGCCACATTAACGACGGTCGCGGGGTGGGTCGGTCAATTTCCGTACATAGTTTGGCGAGGCTGATCACCCCAAGGGCCCTCACGAGCCTTATCACGCCAGGGGCCATCGCAAGGCTGGTTGCGCCAGCCCTGCGAGAGTTGTGGTCATCCGAGCGGCCTCTGCCATGGCCACCTCCACGGGCGTAGCCACGGTCACCGCGCTCGGGGCGGCAGCCGATGCTCCCATCATGGAGCGCCCTGAGCTCCTGGCAGTCGTTCATGTTGTGGGTGTGAGTGTTGTGGAAGATGCAGAATGGGCAGTTGCCCCTGGGAAGCTCATCGTGATCACGGCCGCACTTCATTTTTGGCTCAGCCGTGAGCACGGTGCGGCCCTTGCGCTTTGCTTCCTTGTCCTTGGCCTTCTTGTCTTTGAGGTCGGCCTCCAGAAGCTCGAGGAGGGAGACATGACCCTCCTCAGCCCTTACTCACTTGTTCCCCAAGTTCAACATCTCCTGGGCCGAGCACAAGTCGTCGTGGATGGCAAGCTCCTCTTCCATCTTGATGCCATCAATGAATATCGAGATGATGGCCTCGTCCGATGCCTTCGGGATCCTGAGGCGGGCACTCGTGAAGCACTGAATGTACTTGTGCAAGGTCTTGTTCGGCTGCTGCTTCATGCTCCGTAGGTCGTTCTCAGCCGGGGCACGGTCGCGGGTGCCTTGAAAGTTGGTGATGAAGCGCTCGCGAAGCTCGTCCCAAGAGGTGATAAACCCCTCCGGGAGGTTAAGGAGCCAGGAGCACGCGCCCTCCTTGAGGGCCATGGGGAACCAGTTGCCCATGACCTTGTCATCACCGTTCGCGGCATTAATGGTCAATGTGTAGAGCTAGAGGAACTCCACAGGGTTGGGGTGCCATCATAGCGTGGAGGCAGGTCTGGCTTGAACTTGCGGGGCCAGATGAGGCGGTGCAGCTCCGGGGTGAAGGTGCGGCAGCCCGTCGCACTTACAGGCACAACATGCACAGGGGAACTCGATCTTGGCGTCCGCGCGCTGCTGCCTCCAGTAGAGAATGATCTTGATGCACACGTGGTGGTGCGAGGAGCGCGTGTGCACCACCTTGCAGCTGTTGCGGCACCTGGCAGCTCGCCTCATCCCGTGCCGGTGTCGGCGCTTCCTATGGTGGGTCACGTAGGGGCGCTTCACGTCTGGGCTCGAGGTCGACATTGTGCAGGGGAGGAGGAGGAGGTGCGTCGTGAGCCACGTCGCCCGCCTGGGAGGGCGGGGGACGGAGCAAGCGGGAGGGCGGCGGGGCCTCTCCGGCGGCATTGTCGAGCTCGGCGATGCGACCGAGCCAGTCGTTGTAGCGATCATTGGCAGGACAGTAGCGCAGCAGCTCGCGCACCATGAGCAACGCAGCCTGCGCGTTCGCCGGCCCGTGGCGGGCGTGGGAGGACGACGCCGTGGCGAGAGTGGGCGATAGAGTGGCGGTGCAGCCATCGCGCCGCACAGAGGGTGGCAGCGACGAGTCTTGCTGCTCTTGAGCGGCAGGGTCAGTGGCAGCATTAGCCACGGGGGAGGCAGAGCGGTGCGGGGCGCTGTGGCCCACATGCGCCATATGGGCGACGCGAGCAGCCCGGTGCTCGGCGCGGACTCGGTGGGCGTCGGCCGTGGGAGCGATGGAGCAGAGTTGAAGCAAAGCTGGAAGGAGGATTCCGACATGCCCCTACCTAGCATGCCAAATGTCGGATTTAGGGCTCCGCAAACCCAAGAAGGTTAGAACTCATGGGCGTGTGCGAAGATCTCAACCAACTCAAGATTCGAGCTCATCACCCCTTGGCCTGGCTACGTCGAGTTCGTGCGAGCGAGGAAGAAGATGGACACGGCAGTTTACCTAGGTTCGGGCCACCTTGCGGTGTAAAACTCTACTCTTGCTTTGTGGTGGATTGGCCTCGTGAGGAGGTTTGGGGGTGAACTAGTACAGTGGTTGAGCGACCTCGCGAGGGCTCGAGAGGTGAAGGTGGAATGGTTTCGATCCACTTCTATGGTGGTGGCTAACCTATATTTATAGTGGCCTTGGTCCTCTTCCCCCAAAACTTAGGCAGGAAGGGATCCGACATTGGCCAATTTGAAAGGGGACATGAAGTACATGTAATCCTGACGAAAGGTAGTCTTCGCCTGCAAAGCTTTTGGTTGTTACACCGGGTCGACGATGACATCCGTCCTGCCGAGCTCGTGGTCTTGGTCTCGTTGCACCGGAATGGAAAGCTTTAGGGGATTCCTCAGGAACCCGCGTCTGTCCTTGCTTCCTTAGCATCGAAAGGGAAACTGCCTCCTCTGCGCCCTCTGGCGCCCGCCTGTCCATGGTCATCATGGCTCACGTCATCATAGCCTTGTGAGGCTAGGTACCTGCATAGAAATCTCCGCTCCTCGGGAGGCAGCCTAGGGAGGCCGCTCCTCTAGAGGTCTTGATGTCACCCTCCTCGCGAGGCTGGGTGCCCCGCGAGGGTCTTGTCTTGGAGGGTCTTGCAGTTGGGCCGTACTGGACCGTCGTTGGGCCTATGCGCCAGGCCGCAGGCAGGCAAGTCTGGGTACCCCTGAACCTAGGACACCAACACACATGTTTATATTTAGTAACATAGTCCCTTAATCCTTTGGAATGGATCATTAACACCCATCACGAGGGCAATAGATGCACTTTTAGCATCCTTTGAATAAAGGTTGTGATGTTTAACATATTTTGTGGTTTGTATATGCAAGATATACATTACAAATAATCATTAAAATGCTTATATTTCTATTAAAAATGGTGTGGTTACCTTAAGCTTGTCTGGCGCCACATTACTAAATTTGGATAAACAAGTTTTTCAGAAAGGCTACTCATACATATAGCCATTTTGGATAAAGGTGCGTGCTTATTATATTATTGGCCTATTATCATCTACCTTGAGATTCTCTTAAATTTTTGTTGATGATCTCTCTGATATTGATCATGTTATGTATACCTTTTGTCCTATATAAATGAGTCGTATTTCAAGTAAAATGATTACTTATATCTCCCAACACTAGCCCTGTCTCTTACATACTCATGCTCTTTTTTGCATCGCCACCATCACCTGCTACCACAACAAGCTCCTTGTCTTCATCATCCCAATCGACGAGCCTTCTATCGCCCGCCTCAATCTCTTCTCCTCATGGTTTCCGTCTCCATGAGATGACACCCCACCTACATCCCTGTCTTTACGGGTTTGACACGTTCTTTTTAGGAACCAACATGAGTGTTGTATTTTCATTAAGGAGGAGAAGAAGAAGTCATATGCACACAATTGGAATATTTTGAAGGGTACTTACCAAAACCTTACTTAGGACTACAAACATTGCCCACCTAACCTATGCCTCACTTTCCTGGGGCGGAGCAAAGCCATCTCCATCTGTGTGATATCCTTGAGAGCCAAAGACACCACCTCAATGTGGTTCAAGAGCATACCCTTGAAGATGTGGTGATTTCGCATTCCTAGATGTCCCACAAGGTGTAAATAAGAATTCCACTGTGTCTCCACTTATTTTCCTTTGGCACCAAGGTTATTGTCAAGTCCAATCATTCGGAGATCCCTATCGTTAGCACAGTCTCATGGGCGTCCTGGATGATCTCGCCCTTCCATGCCTTAGCATGACCCCATACGACTTTGGAGAAAGGTGAAAGTGCAATTGTCACTCAATTACGGTTTTGTTATTGATCACAATACGATTTGGAAGAACTAACGTCGGTGATGAAGTTTATCTCAGGACATTGGCTTCTTCATTTGGTGTACGAACATCGGTAACACCATCTATTCAAAAAGAGCAAAATTCGGTGTTCTTCGATGGCTCGAAAAGTTTTTTGGTTACTCTTTGAGTCGTAGGAACATCCGTACTATTAAGAGGGGTTGCAAAGATTAGGGAGTTGGGGAACTCAAACATTTTTCCACATACAACTTTCCCAACATATTCCATGTCCATCAGAAGAAGTTTATCACCAAAAAATACCCACCTCCAGAGGATCGGGTGTCTAGAACCCTTTTTGTCCGGGTGCCCGGTGGCACTAGAGAGATTGAACATGGCCTCAAGACAGTCTGGGTGCCCGGAGTCACCGGAGTCTAGGTGCACGGGGTCTCACGTATGTCTCTGGTCGGTATGGGTGCCCGGGGTCTTGAACCTCCATGTGCCTGGTCACCCTTGCCCGCCTGTCGCTTGATCTATTTGGGTGTCCGAGGACTTTGTCTCCCAGTTTCCTGGATTAGTGTGTAATTTCTCTGGAAGGTCCGGGTACCTGGACCCCTTTAGTCCGAGTGCGGGAGTTGCGGCTGTGCAACGACTATTTCTTCCATGGGGTTATAAATACCCCTCTTGTTCTTCCTTCCAACCCTAATATTCCTCGAGCTTTTCCCCTCGCCAAACCAGGAAAAGCTCAAGATCTCCTTCCCCATCCACCCAAAATCTCTCATACTTTGGGGATAGGAGGAGATTCACCCGATCTACATTCCTACCAAACCGATTTGTGTTCCCCCCGACTCTCTTTTTTAATCAACTTGTTAATCTTAGTTGTTTGGACGCACTAGACGGAAGAGGTCGCTATGGAGCCACATTCAATTGTGGTGAAGCTTCGTGGTGGTGTTATGAGCCCCCAATTTAGTTGTGGAGATTGTCCTAACCTTGTTTGAAAAGGTCCCGGTTGCCCCCTTCAAGGACCGCTAGTGGATTCACCACATCTTGCATTATGCGATGGTGTGGAGAAGAATATAATGAGTTCTTGGGACGCTTGGGAAGCATTATGCCTCCACACTCCTCCAAGGGAGACATACCTCCCCCAGAGGGAACTTTAGAAACACATCATCTCCTCCATCGACTCCACTTGCGGTTATTTCGGTCCTTTACTTTGTGCAAGCTATTACCGTGTGTTTACTCTTGCTTCCTTGTTGTGCTTGTCATATAGGTTGTCCACCTAGTAGCATATCTAGATTGCCTACTTTAATCGTTGAGCCTAAAATTTGCAAAAGATATATAAAAAAATAGTTGCCTAATCACCCACCTCTAGTCGACCATAACGATCCTTTCAAAAGGGCATTCCATGCAGATATGCCTAGCAGTTCCAGGTCCTTGTTAGCATAACATACATCTCGGATCATGGGGCCACCCACGGATATCCCGCATGTAAGTCGTGAAGATTCTTCCATGGAGCACCAACCAAGAAAAGAATTTGCACTTGGGCTCCACATGCACCGATCAAAACTTTATCGCATGAACCTAGGGAAGGATCCTAGGTTTGGATAACATGGGGAGAGGTAGATGAGTAGTTGTCGTTTTCCGTCCAGTTCTACCTGATGGTGTCATATTTGTTTGAAGCGAGGTTGATCGTAACGACGAGTCTCAACGTGCTCACAGTCATAAAGCTGAGCGGATGAATGTAGGTGTGTCGCGGACCTAATACAACAATCCTAGTGAAGCTCCTTCATGACAATCCTGTTCTTCTTGGTGGCAATTTTTAAAAGCTCAGGGGTGTAATATTTCAAGGGGTCCTTGCCAAACAAGTTATCATGTCAAAAAAGCGGCTTGGCCCCGTTTCCAATGGTGATAGTTGTCGATGCATTGTCAATTTGGGTGAATTCAAGTTGTTGTTTTACAGGTGTCTTCTCTTTTACAGCCGCATGCAAAAAGAAATAAGAAAATTAGAACACAACTTTTTTCTATCATTGAACAATACCCTTGTAATTTTTGGATTTGGGGTATTCCGCACATACTTGAGTAAGTTTTTTGGTACAATCACAAAATGTTTGAATCTATGAAAACTACTATCCATAACATCCATTACAAATGGAAGGACCGTTTGTGACACTTTTTTTCTCTACAATTCGATGACATGAATTGAATTAAATTCCTTGAAAAGAACGAAGAACCCAGTTGGTCGCAATGCCATGACGCAATATCAGAAGCATAGTCAGTGGTTGATACAACTATCTCCAATGTTTATGCTTGTACGTGAACACAAGTTGAAGTTGGATAGAAAATTCTAGTCAACCACCAACATGTACTGCTCACGATCAGATTCAGATGCAATGGTCCATGGATAGAATAACCAGGGTAAAAGAGTCGTCTCCCTTCCCGCAAGAAACAAAAATACTAAAACGAGTCGTCTCCCTCCCGCATCCGTCTGCATGTGAGCCATACATATGAAAGTGGCGTAGCTCGAAAAAAAGTTCACCAATTCAAACTGTTATCCGGTTGTTAGATCTAATCGCGTCGGCTAAGCGCCTCGCGGGGGGGAGATGTCATAAAGTGCCATGTGAATACGGGATTAGCGGAGCAAAAAAGGAGATTAACCAGGCTCGGAAGAAGACCGAAGGGGCGTCTGCCGGTGGGTGGCGTTGCATGAGTTTTTTATCCGGTCAAAGAATCCTAGGGAAACGCTGGTGGCGAGAGGGAATCCAGGCCGGCCGCCGGATTGGTCAGAGCCGCGCGCGCCGACGGCCGCGATCGATGCCCCCGCAGGTTCGTGGCATCACGGGAGTTCTGTGCCTGTGGCCTGCGGCCTGGTGGGGGGCTGCTCTGACCGTGCTCGATCGCCGGGCAGTTCCATAACTCGGTACGCGCCAAGGTCTGTGATCCCTGAATGAATGGATGCTTCAATGCTTCACGCCGATCTCTCATCCTATCTCTCCACAGGCGTCAGGTGTATGGCTTTGCCATTGCCGGTTGCCAAGCTGCAGGAACGAGTCTGTGTTGACGTACTCTATGCGTGGTGCCTTCGGTTTCAGTATATGGGAAAAATGGATGCAAAGCAAAGGCAGTGGCAAAAGGGATCATACGGTGATGTGCATATATTGCACCCATAATTATTTCTAGGACGAACGATCAAAGAAAAAGGTAGTACGTACTGGTATTGTATTGCGATACGTACTAGTACGAGCTGTCTCTAGCTGCCTTTACACACAGTGTGAACAAGAGCGCTGTAGAAGTGATAAATGTACAGGAACCACTGACCGAGTGAGGAGAGAGGAGCATCTAGTTAAGCCAACCAGCCGTACGTACGACCCATCTTTGCTCTGTGCAGCGCAAGAAGATGCCAGCCACTGCAACGCAATGTGCCCTCGAAATAAAGAAAGGGATCGAGCGGTAGCAGCGCATTGAACGACAGGCATCGCGGGACGCTAGTACGCGCGTGCCCTGCGACCGAGCGAATGCCAAGTAGACTATAGTAGACAACCTTGCAGAGACACCGGGATACCATAGCTGAATACGTCCGATTTGTTTCGCCACGAAATGGGGAACTGGAGTATATGGCGGTATGCAAGTACTTTTTGTGTACAAAAGGGTACAATAGCTTCTGCACTTCACTTTTTGTGGGTGTGTGAAATACTTTTTTGTGTAGAAGAAGTACCTTTTTTGCATACATTGCCATTAGCGGGGCCGTCCTGAAGGGAAGCCATGCAAAAAATAAAAAATAAATATAGCGGGGCGCTCCTTTGGATGCCTGCCGAAACAAACATCGGCGCTGCGGAGCACTGCGTCTGCGTGTATGTATGGACCACTGCGGCGGGTGCTCCGGTCAAGTGAAACAGTACGCGTAGAAAGGAAACCCGCATGGTGCCAAGCCGTAGTGTGAAACAGTACGCTCGTGCTCCCCTCTGCCTTGTTTACCGTAAGAGCAGTGCTATGGGGACGATAAAGTTTGAACGGCTTGTGCACGACGGTTAAATCCAGCCGAAGAATGTCGAGCACAGCCCAGCAGCGGCCGCTGGATCCCTCGATCGTGCAGTTTGCGTGCTTCCCCGGTACATGTCTTTTCTGCAGCTAGACCGCTCCGCCTTTTGACGCCCGGTACATGTACATGGCTTGAGGCCATGCTGCGCTGCCACTGCACACAAAAGGTGCCAGATACGCAAGAAACCGGCCACATCACCACCTTGGCCACCGTACAGAACTCGGGTAACCACTTGGCATGCTCTACGAACTCTATCTACTCTCTAGGTAGGTATATGCACTTAATTAATTTGGCTCTAGTTCTCCACAGGCTTGTTTCGTGTCACAGGTCACAGCTCACAAGTCTTGTCTCGGTGAACAAGATTACAGTTCGTTGGATGGGACGGACGGAGGCCCAATGACAACGTGGGCACGGATGATTAGGGCATTTCCAGGGAACAAGATGGCGAGAACGGGCAAGAGGACGCACGCACTAATTCCTGGTTTCTCACCTTTGCCGCCGCATAGATCCGCGCGCGCCATTTCTTTTCTCCTTTTCGAGGCTGACGCACGGAGTAAACAACGCCGGTAGCCCTGTAGCACTGTCTGTAGCCATCCTTTCCTCCCTACGCGAGGGCGGCCTCGAAGGGCCCAAAGTTCAAAATGAAATGAGCAGAAACAGTAAACGCCAGACGTGAATCTCTAGGCAGCGCCAGCCATTTGCTCTTTTGTTCTGCACCACACGGTTTACATGCCTCGGTGGTGAACATGAACTCTTTCTCACCGGCACCAATCTCCCGTTGTCATATGGAGTACTGTATATCTTACTCGATTTGTAGCAGCCTTGTAACTTATTTTGGCCCACGTAAGAAATACTCCCGCTTGATCAGAGGAGGATGTAGTACGTACCTCAAGATATTTGATCCGTAGAGTAGAGCGTTGTAAATTTCTCGTCTAAACATATACTTGGGCTCTCCGATCCATATTAATCATGGCTGCTTTAGTACAACTTTGAACGAATTAACATTTTTGTATCTTCTCGCTCTCTGTCGCCTTGGCATCACAAAAAAAACGAGGTGACAAGGAGAGCTTGCGGTCACACGCGCGGTCAGGACTGTGACCGGCAAGGGAATAGGAGGCCTTGGGCCCAAATGGTTAGACCAACTGCTAGTCTAAGTGGCCCAACTTACCCACGACAAGTTAAATCAAGCAGTTACGTGATTGGACACGACTGTGATACGATGGTCCATCAGGTTACCAAACCTGTTTTTCTCTCCTGAAAACTTGTTTCCCCTCCTGTCATTTTTATTGGAGGCAAAATTTCCCCCGTCTTTACGATGGGGTTGGTGGATCCGACGGAAGCGGAGCACAGCCGGAGGAGGTGCTGCCGCCGGCTCCGGCTCCGGACTTCAACATGGAGGACGCGAAAGCGGAGTTCGTGGTCACCCAAGCGGTCGAGATGGCGGAGCAGCAGGCCATCCTGAAGCCCATCCAGGATGAGGCCTATGTGGAGGTCAACCGACAGTTCACCCGGTAAGAAAAAGGGCAGCCACCGGCACGCTCTTCAACAAGATCGAAGCGGAGATGAATGCGGAGACCGGCGCAGAGGAGGCGGAGTTGCGGCTGCCGCCGTTGTACCCTGAGCCGGGCAGGAAGATAGTGGATATCTCCGACAAAGATTATGATAGTATAGGTTATTTGATCTATGTAGTACGTAGATTTTTAACATTTACATGATTTTGTATGGATCTAAGGCTCAATTCTTTTGCAAGATTCTCCCAGAATCTGGCCCCTCCTAGTTTCTCTCGGAATCTTTGAGCCCCATTTGTTTTTCAATCCTATTAAGTTATGGTTTAATTGGTTAGGATTGTAAAACCAATGGGGGGCGAAGATTCTGAAAGAAACTGGGGAGGGGTCAGAATCTAGGAGAATCATGCTGGACCTAAGGCTTATAGTAGTATAAGGTATCGGGATGCAGAGAAGTACATTTAAGACGTGACCAGTCAGTGTCAACGAAGGCGTCCCGAGTTTGATGGGTCGAATTTGCAATCTGCGGCTGTAGATGCTTTTTTAGTTAAGAGTGTGATGCTATTTACACCAGGATGCTGCCTGTTCCTGCCAAGCGTGCAGCCAAACAAAACCAAAACCACAAGAAAAAGGGTGAGCAGTGAGTAGAATGCATCGGTAACAAGAAAGAGCATCCTGTGCACGCAGAAACCATATGGCTGGCACGAGGGCCCAATGAGACCGGTCATCCACGATTTGGCCCGCCCGCACACGGTGACCGCACTTTGTTCTGCACGGCGGCACGTGGAGCGCAAATCAATCAGGCCGCGTACTCCGGCAGCGGCACATCCCGTACTCCGGCAGCGGCGCATGACACATTGGCACGGCACGCGGCCAGGCGTGCTCCGAGTCCAGTAATAACCTGGCAACGGCGTGCGTCTGTGCTGGCAGCAGGCGGGAGCTTGGGACTGAAATCTAATTTCATCGAGGTGTGCTCTGGCAGGCTGGAGCACGGCCGCCGCCGCCGCAAACGCGCCCGAGCCTCAACAGTCAACACCCGCGCTGCTCAATTCACACCCCGCCCCGGTCCCGGTGGATGGGTTCTCTGGGGCGAGAGTAGAGGGAAAACTTTTGGCTATGTCCCATGCGGCCTGGAGCTGGACTGAAATTGTGCAGGCGCAGTTTCGCACTAGTGGCTCAGTTCTCGGCCGATCAGGATTCGAATTAAGAATTTCATGGACATATGCTGCGAGGCTGGAGATTCAGCACTATGGTACTGCCTTGGTTGATTAATCAAGCAGAAGCTCCGCTCAGGGAAATAATGGCTTTTGACAGTATCGAGAGAGTACATGCTTGGTGGGTATGGGCAATGGGGTACTTAACCGTATATACGATCGCGTATGTTTCATGATGGCTTTTCGATCGCGCTTGCATCAGGGACATCTGTGGCGCCCTCGGTCCCATGCCCTCGTGCAGTACGTCCATCATTGGAGGCGGCTGGGTCAGGACTCAGGTCACCCTTTGCGAGGTGCTGGACAGGACCTCCTATTTGGCACAGTGCATGCCAATTTCGAAAAAAAAAGTTTAAGAAATTATAAAATATTTGTGAATTCAAGAAAATGGTTCGGGGATCATAAAATGTTCGTGGATTCAAAAAATGTTCGTGATTGTGAAAAGATGTTTGCATATTAAAAAATATAATGATTTTGATTAAAAAATCGTCAATTTGGAATAAATTGGATACTCAAAAAATGGCCAAGCCATCTTTTAAAAATGTTCATAAAATTTCGAAAAATGTTCAAGATTTTTTTCCCAAATATGGTAACAAATCTTCGCTTTAAAAATGTTCACTGGTTCAAAACAAATTCACACATTTCAAAAATAATTTTAAAAATATTTTATGAATCTTAAAATTGTTCCCCGAGTCAAAAAAATCACAATTTCAAAACATGTTCACATATTCCATAAAATGTTCATATTTTAAAAAAATGTTCACGAATATTAGAATATTGAGATTCCTCAAAAATTTCGTGAATTTGTAAAAATATTTATTATTTCAAACAATGATCTCGAATTTATAATAAATGTTTGTGAATTTCAAAAAATGTTCATTATTTAAAATTAATGTTCGTAAATTTTAAAATGAGATTCAAAAAATGTTCAAGAATTTCATCGAAATTTGCAAAATGTAAAAGAAAGTTAAATAAGAAATAAAATAATAAAAAGAAATGAAACGGAGAATCAAAAATTAAAAAAAGGAGAAAACAAACACTTAAAAATAAAAAACGAAAAGAAAGAAACGAAAAAAAAACAGAAGCTGAAAAGAAATAAATAAACAGGCAGAAAACTAAATGTAATAAGAAAAAACGTGTCCAGGGAAGGTTCTACATCCTTTCTAAAACTGGTGGAAAATGTCAAAATGGGCCAACCCATGCACGGAACATACATGGGGTGCGCGCTAAGTCACTACACAGCGAATTATACATGCCAAATACGACAAGTAGCCACACAGGACACCCTCTCTTGGGGTCGGACCCCGTCCGACATCTATTGGGCCGGTTCTTGCTACCTTGCCATGTTATGTTGTTCCACTTCACCGGGATCTCCTATTTAACGCACTATGCGCTAGGGAACCAGCCAACGGCCAGTTCTCTTTGTTGGGAGGTCACCAAATAGCAACCTAGCGTGTGCCCCCAGCTTCCCGCAAAGCTTTCTGCACGGTATACTTTGTGGTGGCCCCACTATCTCAATTTCGCTCTTTGGATGGTTCCAGAACCTTCACAAGCTAGGTTTTTTTCTTTAGTGTTTTTGTAGGTTTTTTTTCTATTTTTCATTCTCAGGTTTTATTTTTTACTTTTTTTTTGTTTCATTTTCATTTTATTCATTTTCTCTTTTTCCCATTTCATTTTCTTTTTAACTTTGTGAGCATCTTTTCAAATTCATGACCGTTTTTTGGAATCATGAATCTTTTATGAATCTCTGAAGATTTTTATAAAGTCGTGAACATTTTCCAAAATTTTTGCAAATTAGTGAACATTTTTAAATATCATGAGCATTCGTTGAATTCACAAACATTTTATGAAATTATGAACAATTTTTTGAACTCGGAAAAATGTTTTGTATCAACATACATTTTTTGAAATTAACAAACAAAATTTGAAATTTGCGAACACTTTTTCCTTTTGACGATGCACATTTGCCAAGTCATGAATTTTTTGAATCGATGATTTTTTTATTTTGAATTTTGTAAACATATTTGGACCATTTCATGAGCATTTTTTGAATTCGCAAACATTTGTTCAAATTCATGAATATTTTTTGATTTCCTTTTTTATTCAAAATCATGAACAAGTTTTCAATTCACGAATTTTGAATACGCGAACATTTTTGGATTTCCTGGATATTCTTATTTTCAAAAATATGAACATATTTTTAATATGCAAATCTTTTTTTGAATCCACGAACATTTTATTATTTCTTTTTTTGTATTGAGAATTCATAATCTTTTGAAATCTCAAATTATTTAAAGAAGAAAAAAGGAAAAACAAATCATAAAAAGGAACAGTTTATGATTTCGGTTTTTTTTTTTGCTGTTTAGTTTTTGCCTTGTTCTGGAACAAAAAGTTTTCTTTTGCAAAGCAAAGTTGGGCTTCGTGAAAAGGAAAAAAATATGTCCTTTCATGAGAAGCACCAATTAGCATCTTGTGGATGCACATATTTGCTTCCAGGAGAACCTTAGTTGTGCTTCTCGAAATGGAAAAAAGTGTGTGCTTCTGCGAGAAGCACAACTCGGAAATATTAGTAGTTGGGATTGTTGGAGAAAAATAAGTTTGGGAAAGGTTGAGATTCTTCTAAAAAAAATTAAACCAGTGTTGGTCCTTTGTTAAAAAAATAGGTTGGGCGTGTTGTCACGAAAACAAAACTTGGGTTGGCTGGCCCACATTAGAGTTGATACATGCTCTAAATAAGTCGGTACCTTTCTTGGTCCTAGATGTCTGTTTAGGGAACCCTTTGGGCCCTACTCACGGGGGAATATGTTGGACTCATAAAATAAAAACTTTGAAATATGTTAAGAACTTGGATAACCGAGGACTCAAACAAGGAGAACATGTGGTGGGGTGTTTAGAGGGATGGCATGGGAGGCGCTTCACGGGAGGGTGGGTGGAGCGCGGCGATCGGCAGTACCACCATCCACGAGGGGTGAGAGCAGTCGGTTCAGCCGAAGTTGGTTTGAGTGTTGGAAATATGCCCTAGAGGCAATAATAAATTTGTTATTATTATATTTCCTTGTTCATGATAATCGTTTATTATCCATGCTATAATTGTATTGATAGGAAACTCAGATACATGTGTGGATACATAGACAACACCATGTCCCTAGTAAGCCTCTAGTTGACTAGCTCGTTGATCAATAGATGGTTACGATTTCCTGACCATGGACATTGGATGTCATTGATAACGGGATCACATCATTAGGAGAATGATGTGATGGACAAGACCCAATCCTAAGCCTAGCACAGAGATCGTGTAGTTCGTATGCTAAAGCTTTTCTAAATGTCAAGTATCTTTTCCTTAGACCATGAGATTGTGCAACTCCCGGATACCGTAGGAATGCTTTGGGTGTACCAAACGTCACAACGTAACTGGGTGGCTATAAAGGTGCACTACAGGTATCTCCGAAAGTGTCTGTTGGGTTGGCACAAATCGAGACTGGGATTTGTCACTCCGTGTGACGGAGAGGTATCTCTAGGCCCACTCGGTAGGACATCATCATAATGTGCACGATGTGACCAAGGGGTTGATCATGGGATGATGTGTTACGAAACGAGTAAAGAGACTTGCTGGTAACGAGATTGAGCAAGGTATCGGCATACCGACGATCGAATCTCGGGCAAGTACAATACCGCTAGACAAAGGGAATTGTATACGGGATCGATTGAGTCCTTGACATCGTGGTTCATCCGATGAGATCATCGTGGAACATGTGGGAGCCAACATGGGTATCCAGATCCCGCTGTTGGTTATTGCCCGGAGAACGTCTAGGTCATGTCCGCATGGTTCCCGAACCCGTAGGGTCTACACACTTAAGGTTCGATGACGCTAGGGTTATAAAGGAAGTTTGTATGTGGTTATCGAATGTTGTTCGGAGTCCAGGATGAGATCCCGGACGTCACGAGGAGTTCCGGAATGGTCCGGAGGTAAATATTTATATATGGGAAGTCCTATTTTGGCCACCGGAAATTGTTCGGGATTTTTCGGTATTGTACCAGGAAGGTTCTAGAAGGTTCCGGAGTGGGGCCCACCTGCATGGGGGGGCCCACATGAACGTGGGTAGTGGGGGCAAGGCCCCACACCCCTGGTCAAGGCGCACCAAGATCCCCCCTTAGAAGGAATAAGATCATATCCCGAAGGGATAAGATCAAGATCCCTAAAAAGGGGGGATAACAATTGGTGGGGAAGGAAATGATAGGATTTCTTTCCTCCCACCTTTGCCAATGCCCCAATGGACTTGGAGGGCAAGAAACCAGCCCCCTCCACCCCTATATATAGTGGGGAGGCGCATGGGAGCCTCAACCAAGTTCTGGCGCAGCCCTCCCCCTCTCTCAAGTCCTCCTCCTCTCCCGCGGTGCTTGGCGAAGCCCTGCAGGATTGCCACGCTCCTCCATCACCACCATGCCGTTGTACTGCTGCTGGATGGAGTCTTCCCCAACCTCTCCCTCTCTCCTTGCTGGATCAAGGCATGGGAGACGTCATCGGGCTGCATGTGTGTTAAACGCGGAGGTGCCGTCCGTTCGGCACTAGGATCTCCGGTGATTTGGATCATGACGAGTACGACTCCTTCAACCCCGTTCTCTTGAACGCTTCCGCTTAGCGATCTACAAGGGTATGTAGATGCACTCTCCTTCCCCTTGTTGCTAGTCTCTCCATAGATAGATCTTGGTGACTCGTAGGAAAATTTTGAATTTCTGCTACGTTACCCAACAGTGGCATCATGAGCTAGGTCTATTGCGTAGATTCTTTGCACGAGTAGAACACAAAGTAGTTGTGGGCGTTGATTTTGTTCAATATGCTTACCGTTACTAGTCCAATCTTGTTTCGACGGTATTGTGGGATGAAGCGGCCCGGACCGACCTTACACGTACACTTACGTGAGACAGGTTCCACCGACTGACATGCACTTGGTGCATAAGGTGGCTAGCGGGTGCCAGTCTCTCCCACTTTAGTCGGAACGGATTCGATGAAAAGGGTCCTTATGAAGGGTAAATAGCAATTGGCATATCACGTTGTGGTTTTGCATAGGTAAGAAACGTTCTTGCTAGAAATCCATAGCAGCCACGTAAAACATGCAAACAACAATTAGAAGACGTCTAACTTGTTTTTGCAGGGTATGCTATGTGATGTGATATGGCCAAGAAGAATGTGATGAATGATATGTGATGTATGAGATTGATCATGTTCTTGTAATAGTAATCACGACTTGCATGTCGATGAGTATGACAACCGGCAGGAGCCATAGGAGTTGTCTTTATTTATTGTATGACATGCGTGTCATTGAACAACGCCATGTAATTACTTTACTTTATTGCTAACCGGTAGCCATAGTAGTAGAAGTAATAAGTTGGTGAGACAACTTCATGGAGACACGATGATGGAGATCACGATGATGGAGATCATGGTGTCATGCCGGTGACGATGATGATCATGGAGCCCCGAAGATGGAGATCAAAAGGAGCAAAATGATATTGGCCATATCATGTCACTTTTTGATTGCATGTGATGTTTATCATGTTTATGCATCTTATTTGCTTAGAACGACGGTAGTAAATAAGATGATCCCTCATTAAAATTTCAAGAAAGTGTTCCCCCTAACTGTGCACCATTGCGAAAGTTCATCATTTCGAAGCACCACGTGATGATCGGGTGTGATAGATTCTTACATTCACATACAACGGGTGTAAGCCAGATTTACACACGCGAAACACTTAGGTTGACTTGACGAGCCTAGCATGTACAGACATGGCCTCGGAACACAAGAGACCGAAAGGTCGAGCATGAGTCGTATAGTAGATATGATCAACATGAAGATGTTCACCGATGATGACTAGTCCGTCTCACGTGATGATCGGACATGGCCTAGTTGACTCGGATCATGTAATCACTTAGATGACTAGAGGGATGTCTATCTAAGTGGGAGTTCATAAGATGAACTTAATTATCCTGAACATAGTCAAAAGATCTTTGCAAATTATGTCGTAAGCTCGCGCTTTAGTTCCACTGTTTAGACATGTTCCTAGAGAAAATATAGTTAAAAGTTGACAGTAGCGATTATGCGGATAGTAGAAAGCTTATGTCCTTAATGCACCGCTCAGTGTGCTGAACCCCAAACGTCGTTTGTGGATGTTGCAAACATCGGACATACACATTTTGATAACTACGTGATAGTTCAGTTAAACGGTTTAGAGTTGAGGCACCAAAGACGTTTTCGAAACATCGCAGAACATATGAGATGTTTCGAGGGCTGAAATTGGGATTTCAGGCTCGTGCCCACGTCAAGAGGTATGAGACCTCCGACAATTTTCTTAGCCTGCAAACTAAGGGAGAAAAGCTCAATCGTTGAGCTTGTGCTCAGATTGTCTGAGTGCAACAATCACTTGAATCGAGTGGGAGTTGATCTTCCAGATGAGATAGTGATGTTTCTCCAAAGTCATTGCCACCAAGCTGCTAGAGCTTCGTGATGAACTATAACATATCAGGGATAGAGATGATGATCCTTGATGTATTTGCGATGTTTGACACCGCGAAAGTAGAAATCAAGAAGGAGCATCAATTGTTGATGGTTAGTGAAACCACTAGTTTCAAGAAGGGCAAGGGCAAGAAGGGATACTTCATGAAATGGCAAATCAGTTGCTGCTCTAGTGAAGAAACCCAAGGTTGAACCCAAACCCGAGACTAAGTGCTTCTGTAATAAGGGGAACAACCACTGGAGCAGAATTACCCTAGATACTTGGTAGATGAGAAGGCTGGCAAGGTCGATAGAAGTATATTGGATATACATTATGTTAATGTGTACTTTACTAGTACTCCTAGTAGCACCAGGGTATTAGATACCGGTTCGGCTGCTAAGTGTTAGTAACTTGAAATAAAAGAGCTACGGAATAAACGGAGACTAGATAAAGGTGAGCTGACGATATGTGTTGGAAGTGTTTCCAAGTTTGATGTGATCAAACATCGCACGCTCCCTCTACCATCAAGATTAGTATTAAACCTGAATAATTGTCATTTGGTGTTTGCGTTGAGCATAGACATGATTGGATTATGTCTATCGCAATACGGTTATTCATTTAAGGAGAATAATGGTTACTCTATTTATTTGAATAATACCTTCAATGGTCTTGCACCTAAAGGAATGGTTTATTGAATCTCGATCGTAGTGATACACATTTTCATGCCAAAAGATATAAGATAGTAATGATAGTACCACTTACTTGTGGCACTGCCATGTAAGCCATATTGGTATAAAACGCATGAAGAAGCTCCATGTTGATGGATCTTTGGACTCACTCGGTTTTGAAAAGTTTGAGACATGCGAACCATGTCTATTGGTGTATACGCATGAAGAAACTCCATGCAGATGGATCGTTTGGACTCACTTGATTTTGAATCACTTGAGATATGCAAATCATACCACATGGGCAAGATGACTAAAAAAGCCTCGTTTTCAGTAAGATGGAACAAGATAGCAACTTGTTGGAAGTAACACATTTTGATGTGTGCAGTCCAATGAGTGCTGAGGCATGCAGTGAATATCGTTATGTTCTTACTTCACAGATGATTCGAGTAGTTGTTGAGTATATTTACTTGATGAAACACAAGTCTGAATTATTGAATGGTTCAAGTTATTTCAGAGTGAAGTTGAAGATCATTGTGACAAGAGGATAAAATGTCTATGATATGATCATAGAGATGAGTATCTGAGTTACGAGCTTTGGCACGCAATTAAGTCATTGTGGAAATTGTTTCACAATTAATACCGCCTGGAACACCATAGTGTGATGGTGTGTCCGAACATCATAGTTGCACCCTATTGGACATGGTGCGTACCATGATGTCTCTTATCGAATTACCACTATCGTTCATGGGTTAGGCATTAGAGACAACCGCACTCACTTTAATAGGGCACCACATAATTCCGTTGAGACGACACCGTTTGAACTATGGTTTGGAGAAACCTAAGTTGTTGTTTCTTAAAAGTTTGGGGCTGCGACGCTTATATGAAAAGGTTTCAGGTTGATAAGCTCGAACCCAAAGCGGATAAAATGCATCTTCATAGGACACCCAAAATAGTTGGGTATACCTCCTAATTCAAATCCGAAAGCAATAGGGATTGTTTCTTGAATCGGGTCCTTTCTCGAGGAAATGTTTGTCTCAAGAATTGAGTGGGAGGATGGTGGAGACTTGATGAGGTTATTGAACCGTCACTTCAACAAGTGTGTAGCAGGGCACAGGAAGTTGTTCCTGTGGCGCCTACAACAATTGAGGTAGAAGCTTATGATAGTGATCATGAAGTTTTGGATCAAGTCACTACCGTACCTCGTATGGTGACAAGGATGTGTACTACTTCGGAGTGGTACAGTAATCCTGTCTTGAAGGTCATGTTGCTAGACAACAATGAACCTACGAGCTATGGAGAAGCGATGGTGGGCCCAAATTCTGACAAATGGTTAGAAGCCATGAAATCCGAGATAGGATCCATGTATCAGAACAAAGCATGGGCTTTGGTGGACTTGCCCGATGATCGGCAAGCCATTGAGATAAATGGATCTTTAAGAAGAAGACGGACATGGACGGTAATGTCACCGTCTATGAAGCTCGACTTGTGGCGAAGAGTTTTTCACAAGTTCAAGGAGTTGACTACGATGAGATTTTCTCATCCGTAGCGATGCTTAAGTCCGTCGGAATCATGTTAGCATTAGCTGCATTTATGAAATCAGGCAGATGGATGTCAAAACGAGTTTCCTTACCAGTCTTCGTAAGGAAAGGTTGTATGTGATACAATCAGAAAGGTTTTGTCGATCCTAAGGATGCTAAAACATATGCTAGCTCCAACAATCCTTCCATGGACTGGAGTAAGCATCTCGGAGTTGGAATATACACTTTGATAAGATGATCAAAGATTTTTGGTTTATACAAAGTTTATGAGAAACTTGTATTTCCAAAGAAGTGAGTGGGAGCACTATAGAATTTCTGATGAGTATATGTTGTTGACATATTGTTGATCAGAAATGATGTAGAATTTCTGGAAAGCATGTAGGGTTATTTGAAAAGTGTTTTTCAAATTAGAAAACCTGGATTAGGCTACTTGAACAATAAGCGTCAAGATTTATAAGATAGATCAAAATGCTTAATGATACTTTCAAATGAGCACATACCTTGACGTGATCTTGAAGGAGTTCAAGATGGATCAGTCAAAGAAGGAGTTCTTGCCTGAGTTGTAAGGTATGAAGTTAAGAGTTAAAGCTCGACCACGACAGAAGAGAGACAAAGGACGAAGGCCGTCCCCTATGTTTCAGACGTAGGCTCTATAGTATGCTATGCTGTGTACCACACCGGAAGTGTGCCTTGCCATGAGTCAGTCAAGGGGTACAAGAATGATCCAGGAATGGATCATTGGACAACGGTCAAAATTGTCCTTGGAGTAAATAAGGACATGTTTCTCGATTATGGAGGTGATAAAGAGTTCGACGTAAAGGGTTACGTCGATGCAAGCTTTAACACCTATCCGAATGACTCTGAGTAGCAAACAGGATACGTATAGTGGAACAACCATTTGGAATAGCTCCAAGTGGAGCGTGGAAGCAGCATTTACAATATGCCATAGAGATTTGCGAAGTACATACAGACCTGAATGTTGCAGACCCGTTGACTAAAACTTCTCTCACAAGCAAAACATGATCAAACCCCAAAACTCATTGAGTGTTAATCACATGATGATGTGAACTAGTTTAATGACACTAGTAAACTCTTTGGATGTTGGTCACATGGCGATGTGACGTGTGAGTGTTAATCACATGGCGATGTGAACTAGATTATTGACTCTAGTGCAAGTGGGAGACTGTTGGAAATATGCCCTAGAGGCAATAATAAATTAGTTATTATTATATTTCCATGTTCATGATAATCGTTTATTATCCATGCTATAATTGTATTGATAGGAAACTCAGATACATGTGTGGATACATAGACAACACCATGTCCCTAGTAAGCTCTAGTTGACTAGCTCGTTGATCAATAGATGGTTACGGTTTCCTGACCATGGACATTGGATGTCATTGATAACGGGATCACATCATTAGGAGAATGATGTGATGGACAAGACCCAATCCTAAGCCTAGCACAGAGATCGTGTAGTTCGTATGCTAAAGCTTTTCTAAATGTCAAGTATCTTTTCCTTAGACCATGAGATTGTGCAACTCCCGGATACCGTAGGAATGCTTTGGGTGTACCAAACGTCACAACGTAACTGGGTGGCTATAAAGGTGCACTACAGGTATCTCCGAAAGTGTCTGTTGGGTTGGCACAAATCGAGACTGGGATTTGTCACTCCGTGTGACGGAGAGGTATCTCTGGGCCCACTCGGTAGGACATCATCATAATGTGCACGATGTGACCAAGGGGTTGATCATGGGATGATGTGTTATGGAACGAGTAAAGAGACTTGCCGGTAACGAGATTGAACAAGGTATCGGCATACCGACGATCGAATCTCGGGCAAGTACAATACCGCTAGACAAAGGGAATTGTATACGGGATCGATTGAGTCCTTGACATCGTGGGTCATCCGATGAGATCATCGTGGAACATGTGGGAGCCAACATGGGTATCCAGATCCCGCTGTTGGTTATTGGCCGGAGAACGTCTAGGTCATGTCTGCATGGTTCCCGAACCCGTAGGGTCTACACACTTAAGGTTCGATGATGCTAGGGTTATAAAGGAAGTTTGTATGTGGTTACCGAATGTTGTTCGGAGTCCCGGATGAGATCCCGGACGTCATGAGGAGTTCCGGAATGGTTCGGAGGTAAATATTTATATATGGGAAATCCTATTTTGGCCACCGGAAAATGTTCGGGATTTTTCGGTATTGTACCGGGAAGGTTCTAGAAGGTTCCGGAGTGGGGCCCACCTGCATGGGGGGGGCACATGAACGTGGGTAGTGGGGGCAAGGCCCCACACCCCTGGTCAAGGCGCACCAAGATCCCCCTTAGAAGGAATAAGATCATATCCCGAAGGGATAAGATCAAGATCCCTAAAAAGGGGGGATAACAATTGGTGGGGAAGGAAATAATGGGATTTCTTTCCTCCCACCTTTGCCAATGCCCCAATGGACTTGGAGGGCAAGAAACCAGCCCCCTCCGCCCCTATATATAGTGGGGAGGCGCATGGGAGCTTCAACCAAGTTCTGGCGCAGCCCTCCCCCTCTCTCAAGTCCTCCTCCTCTCCCGCGGTGCTTGGCAAAGCCCTGCAGGATTGCCACGCTCCTCCATCACCACCATGTCGTTGTACTGCTGCTGGATGGAGTCTTCCCCAACCTCTCCCTCTCTCCTTGCTAGATCAAGGCATGGGAGACGTCACCGGGCTGCATGTGTGTTGAACGCGGAGGTGCCGTCCATTCGGCACTAGGATCTTCGGTGATTTGGATCACGACGAGTACGACTCCTTCAACCCCGTTCTCTTGAACGCTTCCGCTTAGCGATCTACAAGGGTATGTAGATGCACTCTCCTTCCCCTCGTTGCTAGTCTCTCCATAGATAGATCTTGATGACTCGTAGGAAAATTTTGAATTTCTGCTACGTTACCCAACATTGAGTGCCTGGAGAAAGAAGATGGGAGATTCAAGAAACATGCCAATTGTTGGATTTCAATCCAATGGCTGGCATAACCGACTGGCGCGAGAAAGATGAGGGCACTTTCTTGTGTATGATCATGTGGATCCTACTTGCCACATGTGTAGAGAATCGAACAGTCTTCGAGGAAAGTAATACAATCTAAATTTATTAATTCAACACAAGAGCGTCAAAGAGTAATTTTGAGCTTTACAAGTTGAGAAGTCAATTCAACCACACCTGAGACAAGTACTTGCTTGCAAAAACTATAAGTGGCGGCGACAATATTATAAATTACCTAGTGTATGTAACAAAGAAGTTTAACGATTGTGGACGACATCGGTAAGCTCCGGCGGCGGACATGCTCATGGATTGTTCAACGATATGTGTCAAACAAATTTGCAAGTTAACTTCCGCCCCATATGCATTTATAGGCCCAATTTTAGGATGGTAGTCTCATTGTGGTGCATGTCCAGGACTCCTTCATGATAGGTTAGATAAAGTGATAGTCAAGATCCTCCTAATTTTTTAGATGGATGATCAAAATTTGCCCTTGTTTGATATTAGACAATCACCGGGTACTCAGACAAGAAGGCAGAGACAACATGAAACGTGTACTCATCCCATGAAGATATGTCGTTGTGTCAAGCTTGGTTGACCACAAGCATGGATCCTATATATAGAACTAAGCAAAAGGGCTCGAAGTATTGGGCAAAAAACCACGCATGGTACTACATGGAACCGCATCCAATCCATATTGAATACAATGAGATCTCTCTTCAAAATAGATGGGCCACCATCTAAGAGTATGTGAACAAGTGGTGAATAGGCAACAAATGGCAATGGAGCCCAAAGCCGTGTAAGTTTTGTTTGCTCGTTTTTCTTGCTTGCTTCATTTCTTGCATCATGTTGACGCGTGATGTTTGCTTGCTAGATGGGGTTGGTCGCCACAATGTATCTTAAATGGTGAGAAGAAGCCATTTGCTTTGTCGCGCTGTTTGTTGGAGTTGTATCGGAAACCCAAGTGGGAAACCATCTTTTAAGATCTCAAGAACCCCATCAAGAAGAAGGAGAAGAAGAACAATGATGGGTCAAGATCCTACCAGTACATTGGATTGGATGACGACGATGACCAAGGTGAAGGGGCTGCTGTACTTGGGACCACGCTACAGACAATCTACAAATTTAGTTGATAGATTGATTCTTTATATGATTTTTTGTATTATATGTTTCTCGCCTACATCTCGAGAAAATTTACTTCGAACAATTCACTGTGTCTGATCGTCTTGCTTGAATGCATAGTAGTTGGCCAACTAAATTCGTAGATTGTATGTGTCGTGGCTTCGGTTTTCTTTTGCACTAGCCAGAGGCGGAGCCAGCGTGTTAGCGTTGGGTTCAGGTGAACCCAACGACTTCTCCTGGTCTAGTACACGTAGATAGATACTTAATCCTGTGAACCCAACGAAAAGCAACGCATGAACCCATCAAGTTCCAACTTCAGGTGAACAGCCTAATTAAAAAAAGCCCAAAAGCCCAATAGTAAATTGCCTCTATACCGCCTGTTCGTATCCTAATCTATTATTCACGCCCTCGATCAGCCGTCACTCGCCACACGCCGCGGCAGGTCGATGGCAGCAGGCCGGCGATCGTTGTCCAAAACTATGAATTCAAGGTACGGAGATTGCATTAGCACATCGCCTCTCCGGTGTTCATATTTTAGTTTCTTAATTGCTTACCCCATGTACTTATTTTTTTTGAACGATATCTAGGGTATGGAATGATATTTCTCTATTTTGCACAAAAAAAAGGTATTTCTCAAAAGAGAAATCGATCACCAGATCCAAGTCATATAATTCAAGGCCATGCTTTAGACGTAGGTAACGTGCATCATATTTCTGAAGAGGTAAGTCATCAATTTCTACAAGCTTGTGCCTCTGTTTCGTCTAATGTTTGCTTCCTAAATTCTATTGCTAGGATTTTTATTTTAAGAGTGATCACTTGATAATTGGAATATTCACATATATTTGGGTTATTTTCCGACGGATAGATGCTCCAGAACTAGTTTAACTCCATAATCACACAATTCAATCATTGATTTTTACAATTACTAGTTGAATGTGTTCCTACCAAATAACAAATGATAATATTTCCATATTTGCCATTCATAAATGATATTATATTTCTATCCGTTATGATTTTGAGTGCTATATAGTTCTTCTTTGAAACAGTGCTATGTATTTGATGTAAGGTCCAAATTTTTTTTGACCCTTAGTGCAAAATTATACTTTGCACTCAATTAATTAGACCAAATCCACACAATAATCAACGAATGAACCCATTGGCTGAATTTTCTGCTAGTTGAATGTGTTCCTACCAAATAACAAATGATAATATTTCCATATTTGCCATTCATAAATGATATTATATTTCTATCCGTTATGATTTTGAGTGCTATATAGTTCTTCTTTGAAACAGTGCTATGTATTTGATGTAAGGTCCAAAAAAAATTTGACCCTTAGTGCAAAATTATACTTTGCACTCAATTAATTAGACCAAATCCACACAATAATCAATGAATGAACCCATTGGCTAAATTTTCTGGCTCCGCCCCTGGCACTAGCTAGGACAGATGGACGGAGGATGCCCTTGAGGCCATTTTCCCCTTGTTTTTCAATGATGTAACAATGATGGCGAATGAAAAACATGAGTTCTGAGAAGTGAAAAGAAAGTGCATGCCGCCCCTACGAAAAGAAGTGTATGATGTGGTTCCTCACAAAAAGTGTGTGTTGTGGTTTATGAAATACTCCCTCTATATAAAAATATAACATCATTTAAAGTAGTGATCTAAATGCTCTTATATTTCTTTACTGATGAAAAGTAGTGATCTAAATGCTTTTATATTTTTTTACTGATGAAGTACGACATGACATTTTTTACTTTAGATGTGAAGTGTTTAAGCAGCTTCATATACCTAGCACATCATAATTAAAACAAATATAGTTAGGAGATAGGGAACCGTTTCCCTTCGGCCGACAGACTAGACTTTTGGCTCGTCAGCTCGCTCGCGCACGTGTTTTTGCTACCACCCACACAAACTGCCCCGATTTTTCTATCATATCTCTTCTTCACCTAGGCCGGCCATCCACCATCCTCCTTCCCCCGTGCTACAGCCACGCTGCCTAGTGCTGCAACCGAGGCCAGCGAAGCTGCCATGGTTGGTCGCGCGGCGTGCTGTGATGATTTTGCTGGAACGTCTAGAGCTGAAGCTGGAACCATCACTTTTGTTTGCTGCAACCGACCGAGGCCGGAGCTGGAACCAACAGTTGGTTTTGTTGCAACCGGCCAAAGCCGGGAGCTGAACCAACACAGTTTGCTGCAACCGGCTAGATCTCGAGCTGGAACCTACAAGTTTTTTTGGTGCAATCGGTTTTGGTGGTTTGCCGGCAATGATGGGTGGAGTCCTGATTTTGTTGCAACCGGCAATCCACAAAGCTTCCACTGACAAGTTGTTTTGTTACGACGACGATGAGTGAAAGTGGTGACCAGGAGACGAAGGAACCAGCGAGTGGCATGTAGCCGACGACGAGCGTCGTCGGCAAGGGTAGCAGGGCGGCGCAGTTGCTGCTGCAACCATGGGGCGGAGAGCTGCAATCTTCGTCGGTCGGTGCTATGAGTAGTGTTGTCGGAGCGGCGACCCGTCCATGGCAATCGAGGCGGCGACGGCGAGGGATGCGAACGGCGGTTGGTGATGCTTCAACAGCTAGGCAGCAAGCACCGACGACAAGGCCTTGCGCGTCCTGCGTCCATGGCGGGGGGATTTGGGCGGGGGGGCTCATTGTCGATGTGTTGTTTCCTTGCGTTTGTGATTTGGGGAAAAAGAAGAGTTTTTTTTTTGAAAAGGAGGAAGACCCCCGGCCTCTGCATCTCGACGATGCATGCAACCACTTTATTAATTATTCACAAAGACCTTACAAAGTAATACATCAGTACGTGTGAAGCCACCATCTTGGCAACATCTGTCGCTACTCCTATCCACTTGATGAAAGGGTGTTGATAGTCCGAGACGAATACCAAACAGACCTCGCAGCATAGCCTAACATCTAAAACCGGAGGCACCAACCAAGCCACATTGTCGGGTCAGGGGCACACACCGGTTCGGCGCACTCTAAGAGGTCGCCGCAACCGTTTTCACCGATCCATCTTCAGAGTTGTACTAACGCATCGACCTTGCCAGGCCTAGCTGCCATCAACGCCACCGTGATACCAGCCAACGCCACCACCCTGCGCGCGTCCATCAACATACGTCCATCATCAAGACCTCGTTGCGCCACGCTGCCAAGACCCGCCGTCGCCGACACGTTAGATGCCACACCGCACCACCTCCTAATCCATATCCGCCGCCAACACCAACCTAGCGGTGACCACCAGCCAACAATCTCCCAAAGCGGCGCCTTTAAGAAGGAAACGGTGCCGAAGACGCCGGCTTTCACCCAGGAAACAAATGGCGTGATGGAGGTGAAAGTGCTGGAATTTAGTCTATATTGGGCAGCCCAATAACTATTTCAGAAATTCCTAAATAAATCCTAGAGGCCCACTTAGCCCATTTGTGCAAGGCAAGGGATACTACTAATATTTAGTCCCACATTGCTAGTTGAGTGGGAGTTGGACCTCCTTATAAGGGAGGTTCTTTCCCCACTTGTATGAGCATGAGAACAAGAGGGACATCCACGCGCGCTCCTCCTCCGCCGCCCGCCTCGCCACGCCACGCCTCATCACGACGCGCCGCGTCGTGGGTTGCGGGAATGAGCCGAGCCGATGTAAATTTTTGCCACGCACTACGGATATACGAAAGGTCACGTGAAAGCTGAAACATTTTGCTGCAGTGGAGATTGAATACGAACGGCGCACCTCTTCGCCTGCTGCATGTTCGTTTTGTCTCCCGCATTCCCTTCAGCTCTCGGCGCAGCCTCTCGCCTCCTTCTCTTGCGCCTATAAAAGGGAGGTCGCTCCTCTCAGAGAGACGCACCAGAACTACTCCTTCCCTCGCCATCGGTTCCATCTCTGAGCTGTTGATGTCTTCCTCATCCCGACTTGCGGCGTGCACCGCACGTCGGGGCAGTAGGCCTCCGAGACCGCACCTTTTGAGTCCTGTACGGGAGAATGGTGATAAGGTTTTTGGGGAGCGCTCAGCGCGACTACTGGCTGCTTCATCACGGACGATCCGGTCGCCGATGTCTACTTCCCCGACGACGACTTCTTCCCCGACGTCCACGACCTCCTCGACGACATGGCAGGCGAGGACACCGACCCCAAGTCCAGCGCTTCTGCTGTTGCTGTGTCGTACGTGTTCTTCTCTTTTTTGTTAGAAGTCCTGCTACAGTTCTTGGCTCTAGTTTCTGCCCTATGTATGTTAGGTTCTATGACGTATAAGCAACTTCATCTAGTGTCTGTTCTAGATGTGTTTAGCTCAAGTTCATATATACAGACGATGTTTACCTTCTCTCTGTCAGATTGCATGACTTGCTTTATATTTGCTATTTTAGTCATGCTTTATCTAGTATTTCCGTTATCAAAATTATTTGGTAAATTGCTCATATTTCCAACAGAAAGTAGATCTGACGGATGTCTTCATGGAGAAAAAAACAAGATGTGGATGAGGATGATGGATACCAAATCTAACAATTGCTGCATTACAAACGAATGAGCGGGATGTGGCTGGCCCAAAGTTTGGTCGGCCCACCGGCAGCTAGTGTTGGCCTAGGAGATATGTGGTCTTATTCTAAAAAAAGGAGATATGTGGTCTCTTGTTCACACTTTCAAGACATAGTTAAGCAAGGTTTTTTTTCATTTCTGAGGCGCAAGCCTGTGAATGAACTTGTTCTGGATATGCAGAAAGGGGATGGTGGTGTTTGCTCGTTGGGAACCCGTATTGTACGGGCGTGTTTGGTTGTCGTAGTCTACAGTAGCTGCATTGCATAGCCTTCTTAACTCAGCTTGGCTATGCAAATGCAGCCTCAAATGCACCATCTGCAAGTTTTTTGGTTGCTTGCATGCCCTCTTGCCTGCACGGGCTGAACCACACTGCATGGTGTTCGGTTGCTTGCATGTTAGTGGACAAACCCAAGGCATGGTGTTTGGTTGTATGCAACGCCTGGTGTGTGGTAACCTCTTTGGCTAGTTGGTGAGGTTAGCAGCACACTTTGGCTCAACCATGTACCACACATCATAAGTAGAGCAGAGCATAAATAGAGCATCAACTAGTTAACAACATGGTTCAGATAACATAACGATAGTACCACACATTATGATAGTTCAAATAGTTCAACGCATAAACCATAAAGCAGACTCGGTAGTACTTAGGAAGGAGGTGCCCTGGCCCTAGTCCCTGGCGGCGAAGGCTTCGTCGTGCTTCCCGCACTTGTTGACCACCTCAATGCCATCGTCGTCGAAGATGACGACCTTGAGGGTGTCGGGAGTCAGGAGCTTGAACGTCACCATGTAGCCGGTCTTGATCTGATGAACGGCGGCGTAGGTGGCCCAACCCTGATCCAGGGTCACCCTGCCGTTCATTAGCTTCACCGTCACCCTGCAGGAGCAGCCAGTGTTGTTCCTCAGCTTGAACTCCGTCGGCACCGCGACGAAGTGCTTGGTGAAGTCTAGGGGCATGGGGATGCACTCAAGCTTCGGTGCAAGGATGAACTTGCATAAGTGAGTTGGGCCACCCTCCTCATGGTAGTGACCGTAGTTGCGGCGCTTGCTGCTGGGGGGCTCCTCCATGCACTCGTCGTCGCTAACCGTTGGCGTCTTCGGTTCTTCCTCGGCGGTAGGTAGCAGCACCACCTCGGGCATTGGATGAACCGACTCCTTGCTCTTGTTGTCAATGGCCGGGAGCACCTCTGTGCTCATCTCATTGCTCTCCTCGATCTGCACACAATTTATGGGGTCAGGCACAACACAGAGTTCATGGCTTATTGAAGAGGATGTAGTTAAAACGGCATGACTGTCACTCTTCCTCCTCTCCATCGCGCCTATATTTACTCACACTGACCACCACTACTTACCCACCTCCTCTCTTCTCTCACTATCAACCTTCCTCCTCTCCATCGCCATGAGCTCCAGCTCCAACGCCAACCCCTTCCCCTTGGGGTATTGGCTGGAGGGCCTTCTTTCTCGAACTTCGGCTCCATGCCTGACATGCAGAAGGAATCTGATGCAGTGCTCATGAGGGCCACTGCACAAGAGTTGAAGATGCAGATTCTTAACCCAGCGAAGGGCGCAATGGCAGTCGACATCATTCGTTGGGCCATGAATCAGGCTGTCTCCGACGACGCTAAACAGAGGAAGAGGTGGTCCAAGTACAAGAACTACTGGGCTCCTATAGACCGCCGTGCCGCAGTGTATTAGGAGACGGCAATCGTGCCGCCAACGGTCATCGGTGGGGAGGCTAAGGAGGAGGAAGAACCAGTGCATATGCCAGTGAAGGCGCTGGAGCCAGGCCGTCGTACTTGGCAGATCGACCTCGACTCCTCCGAGAGAGACGGCGACCCACCGCCTTGCACGACGATGGACAAGAAGATGAAGGCCAGCCACTCGACCCGCCGCTCCGCACGCCGGTGACGGCCGCCGCGGTTAGCCAGTGTCTGTTGTGTACCCCCAATCCCCCTTCTACTCCATCCGCATCTACCTCTATTCCGATCTTGCATGAACTAGTATGAACTCATATGAACTAGTATGAACTAGTATGAACTGACATGCTTATCTACCTCTATTCCCCATCCCCCCTCTCCGCCGTGGATCGAATCTACCGCCGGATCGAACGCGAAAAAGTAGTGCATGACGAACAAAAAAGTGCTTACCGCCATTACCGCGGGCCAGGTGATGATCCGCTCGCCGGTGATGGAGTCTGGTGGTCTTCTTGCTCTCCTCCGATCTGCCACCGTCGGTGAGAGTTGGGAG
>NC_041383.1:503275811-503282786 GCF_002162155.2 Triticum dicoccoides
GTAGTGAGGGGCGGTGAGGCTAATAACTATCGGTGCTTCGGGAAGCAAGGCGGCTTCTCGAGCATGGCCGCCCACGTGCACCGCTCGGGCCTGGCTCCGGAGAAAGTGCCGATTCGAGCGTTTCCAGGGAGCCAGGCCCAGGAGTGCTTTAAACATCGTACCATGTAGGGCGTGTATGCAGCCAACCAAACAGGTTGTTTTCTTTCCGCACGGGACTAGTTGGGCCTCATGCAGTCAACCAAACACGCCCTACATGTCAAACATGGGAGCGTGTGAGTGCAGCTATGCAAAAGAACCATTTGAACAAATAAACAAACAAACAAACAAACCATTAAAAAAGAGACAATGTATCTGATGGTGTACTTTTTTCTCCTTATTACAAAGGGCCGAGGAGAAATGATTCATTCCTAACATGTGTGCGCTGGCTGCTTATTTGTTCTTAGTGCAAGGTGAAGGGAGTCAGATGCAGGCCTCTGGATAAAAAGAACCTGGCAGGGTCCAATGAAGCTATGCGCACATCGCAAAACAACTGCAGTGCAAATGGGCAATACCTTAATATTTTACTCCCTCCGTTTCATAATGTAAGATGTTTTTGCTAGCTAATGTCTTACATTTAAAACGTCTTACATTTTGAGGCGGAGGGAGTAGTGGCTTACTCCCTCCGTCCGAAAATATTTGTCATCAAAATGGATAAAAAGAGATGTATCTAGAACTAAAAGACATCTACATACATCTTTTTTATCTAGTTTGATGACAAGTATTTTCGGAGGGAGGAAGTATCTTAGATTTATCTAAATATATGAATGTATCTAGACACGTTTATCGTTATCTAAACAAATCCAAGTATTTTTCTTTTCTTTTGTTGGACAGCGAGACAGTAGAGTAGAGAAGGATGTCAGATGTTTGTTGAATGCGCTAACTTTCTCCTGTAGCAAATCTGTCCGTTCTCTTGTTTTGCAATGATTTCTAACAGTGATGCGCAACATCAACATCAGACATGGTCAACGTGAGTCATAGACTAGTCCTTGTCTCGATGACCAACTCAGGGTGGTCAATTCAATTGGCACCCATAAGAGCACCGATTCCATCAAGAAATGACATTCTAATACTATTTTGCTTTAAATGATTTGCATGAAGGAGCACGAGACTGTCAGCAAAGTAAACAAGAATTAGAATTACAAAGATGCGACTTGAATCGGTGAAATCTCGATGTGCGATAGGGGGGTGATAAGGATTTAATCCGGCAATTGAAAAGAAAAGACAGCAGACTAATTCCATGTCCTGAACCTTAATCAGTGCGCTAAAACCTGAATCTGCTCTGAGATCGAGTCATCAATAGTCAAGAATCAGCGACATGCGTCAGGACGACGTCGGACTCGGCGCATCCGGGGCCGGCGGTGGCGGCACCAGCGCGACCGGAGGCGGCTGTGACGCGAATGCCGGCGGCGGCACCAACGCAGCCGGAGGCGGCTGTGACGCAATTTCCGGCGCCGGTGGCGCAATTGCTGGTGGCGGCGGCACCAGCGCAGTCGGAGGCGGCTGTGACGCCAATTCCGGCGCCGGTGGCGCGATTGCTGGTGGAGGCGGCACCAGCACGTCCGGAGGCGGCGGGGACGCAAATGTGGCCGGCGAGGGCGACGCAATTGGTGCTGTCGGCGGTTGCAGAGGGGGCTGAGGCGGCGGCAAGGGGGTTTCCGGCGCAGGAAAGGTGGGATTTGGCGGCGGCGGCGGAGCGGTGACCGCGGTGGAAGGCATGGATGGCTGTTGGCTAACGGTCCCGGGCGGGACTGGCTGACACCCGCCGGTGGCGGTGGCGCAGGCGGCGCCGGAGTTGCGATGGGACTTGGCGCGGTGGATGACGGCGCCGACGGCAACGATGAGACCGACGACGGCGAGCGCAGCCACGACCACCAAGAAGATCTTGGTCGCCTTCCCCACGTAGCACCACCGCATGGCTGCTTCTCCCTCTCCCTCTCCCTCTCTCCCTCTCTCCGGTGGCTGGCACTGTAGGGGAGTGTACTATGGTCTCTGTTCCACTAGGCACTGGCGAAGCGTGTGCGTTCGTGTGTGTAGGCAGTAAATAGCAGCAGGTGAGGTCCTCTGCTCTATGTCCTGGAGAGCTCGGTCAGCTCAGACAAGGGACACCGCCCGATCGAACAAGAGAACGGTCCAGATTTTACCCAGGGTGAAACAGTGGAGCTGCCCAGGCAGATCGGTCGCAGGTGGTGCCTTGGCTATCGTTGACCTCTGCTGGCTGCAGCGCAGGGTGGGTGCTATAGCTGGCCAAATGGGCCGTTCTTTTCGGGCTGGCCTGTGAGCACGCGCGGCACGGCCCGCCTTGGGCCAGGCACGGCACGGTCTAAACGGGCCGGGCCCGGCACGCGGCACGCCCTGGGCCGTGCCTGGGCCTGGAGGCTGGGCACGCGGGCCGGCACGGCACGGCCCGATTACGTTTTTTTAATTTTTTTTATACATCTATATATGACCCAGTATATAAAAATAGGCTAAAAACGCTCAATGCGGCAAATAACAGGCTGAAAATATGTGGCCCACCGTGCTAAACGGGCCAACATGCTGGCCCGTTTACTAACTGGGCCGTGCCTGGGCTTGGGGGCGCAGCACGCGGGCCAGCACGGCACGGCCCGTATAGTAATCGTGCCCTGGCGGGCCGTGCCGGGCCAGGCACGATTACGATGGGCCGGGCCATGCCGTGCCGGGCCGGCCCGTTTGGCCAGGTATGGTGGGTGCTCGGTGCTCCTCTCAAGGAACCACCCCCCTCCATGATCCGTCATCCATCCATCCGTCTCCTTTGGAACAAGCACAGCACTAAATGAGGTGAAAACTTGTGTTCACGGCAGGGCCATTCTCTCGCTACGTATTCCACTTTGTCCTACTGCCATGAAGTACTCAACTACTACCTTTTTCCTTTTTCAGAGTACATGGATTTTTTTATTAAAAAAAACGAACCCATGGAGAAATGGGTGTGCTTCTTTTTGAGAAAAAAAAAGAAAAAATGTTGTATTTCCTTCAGAAGAGAAGAAAGGGAAGAATGGCCGACTGTGGAGTAGGCACATCGACACAATTTGACAAGGTCCCCTCCAGTGCGCCCAACACAAATCAACCAAAAACACAAAATATAATGCAAAGCAATTTCATCAGTTTCACCAAAAGGAAAAGATAATAATTTCAGAGCTCTTTCTCAGACCAGTCATCTTCCACCTGCCGCCAGCGCTATCCAGTCCCACAGCGCACATGGCAAACACCTACCTCTCAAGCTTCCAGGTCATCGTCCGTAGCGGCGGCGCGTCACCGAGGCCGAGGCCAAGAGTGGTGACATGCCACGCCTCCGAGCCGTCGGGCCGGCGATCAGCTTGCCTCAGTCTAGGCCTCGGCCTTGCCACCGCCGCTGTGCTACACACAGCGCCCGCCCGCGCCAACGCTGACGCCGATGAGGACCCAGAGCCGGCCAACAACGGCTGGTGGCTCACCGAGTTCCCCCTGCCAGTGCCCAAGATCCGCAACAGTACTACCGCCACTCTACCCTATATCACCTCATCCTCATGATGCATTTCATTCCTAGAGAGGCTTCAACTGCTGAACTGAAACCGGCGCTGATGAATGTGGTGCAGAGGAGATCAACAATGGCGAGACGGGGACGCGATCCTTTGTGAAGAACGGCATCTACATGGCAGACATCGGGCCGAGCTTTGCGGCGCATGCCTACCGGGTGCGCAGCTCCGCCTTCGACCTGCTGGCGCTGGAGGACCTGCTCGGCAAAGAAGCCTCCAACTATGTCAACAAGTACCTCCGCCTCAAGGCCACCTTCATATACTACGACTTCGACAAGCTCATCACCGCCGCAGACCCCGACGCCAGGCCGCCGCTTCTCGACCTAGCCAACCGCCTCTTCGACAGCTTCGAGAAGTTGCAGGCGGCCGTCACCACCAAGGATGACGCTGACATAGGATCCTGCTATGCTGACACAAAGCTCATACTGCAGGAAGTCATGACAAGAATGGCCTAGCCAGTAGCCAGGACAAACAGTTCTTTCATGAACTGAAAATTCTGCCTCAAGCTCTATCCAGGATAGCCTCAGTGCGTGATGTAATGTGCATTTGGTGATACTGAGAAATGCGACGATTCTAGTCTTGAATGAACAATTGTCAGAGTTAATACAAGCCAAGCCATAACAACACCAAACAAAGCTGAATGCTTGCTTTTAGAATAAAATAAAAGGCTGAATGCCAATACACCTACAGAGCTCAACTACTACTAGTACCATCACTCTACGCTAGAGTAGAGTATCAAAGCCGATACAGATTAGATAACTGAAATGGATAGGTCAGCGCGGCACACCTGACTGTTAATATAATCATCAAGAACAAACAACAAAGCAAATGAGAATATACAACCTCTAAATGCGGTGCAAATGATGGATTGCATCCCTCAATTATCAACAAACAAACAACACGCGTACATTAATGATGGCCCATGGGTGGGATGGGACTTGACAGTGAATTGACTGCATAGACTCATCCTTGTGACAAGCTGCGCATTTGAGTCTGGCGACGAGGGACGCCGATCTCACAAGAGTTCACCCGAGCAGCAAAACGAAGCGAACAAATAGACTCGCTTGTAGAAGACACTTCCGGGGACAAATTCACGAACATTAGCGTCTTAGAGTCTCCGCCCAAGCATGGCTGTGTACATGGAAAACAGTTGTAGGTTGTAAAATGGCACTACATTATATTGAGACTGCACACCCTACTTTTGGTACTATGAAGTTACCTGGAGTAAATACGTCAGTTTGGAGTTCCTGAATGGAATGTGTTCCTCTTTCTTAGCAATGGAGAAGATAACATCACTCAAGCATGACAAGCTCTTGTTAATAGCCTAAAGAGTTGAAGTTAATACCATACATGTGCTATTGATGTTACAAATGTACACTTCACAAAACAAAGGCATAGCAAACTACCTGGGTTTCCTTGAGTCTATCCCCAGTGGCACCACTTTTGTTAAGCCGTTCACTGCCTGCAAGATCAATTAAATTGAGAACACCTTGCACTTGTTGATCTGTTCCCTGCACAGAATATAATAACGCAAACATTGAGAAAAGGTTATGCATGAATTGAACTTATCAGTAAAAGATTATATACCTCATTTACACCAAAAATCCGTAGTGTGAAAACACAGTGACTTCTAGATGATTCTTCATTCATTTGTGTTTTTCCTACTGATCTGCAAACAAGAATGAAAAACCAAATACTAGTTGATTCAGCACATATACATGCAAGTACCAAAAAAATTGAGACATTGCAACCAACTTGAACACTCTTTTGGAGAGTTAGTCTGAGTAGCATGACAAAAAACATGGTACTAAGCATTGATTACAAGAGTACAAAATGTATGTTTAGAAAAGTTTTAGTTCAAATCAAGGAAATACTGCTTTTAACTTACTTAGAACTTGCATCCGCTATACAAATTTGCTTGTGCTATCGTAACTTATCATTGTTAAATAAAAAAATGATTAATGGTAGTTTCACTGAATCTCAAAAGAACTTCAAGTCAACCTGCTTTGTGCAGCCCGTTTGAGCAGAGAAGAAACTTCGTTGATACTCCGTACATCAACGATTGTGAGGTCAGACACCTGGGTATTACCATTTGCATCATGTTTGATATTATATTTTGAAGCAGCACCATCTTGGATAGATGTGCGACTTGTCGCTAACAAGTCACGTATGGTCTCATTGTATATTTCTAACATTGAAGCCTACAAAAAATAGGCTCAATTAGGATTATAGATAGATAATACATGATAAGTCTTCAGTTCAAGAAAATCAACAAATCAATTGGAACACACCTGCATCTTATATTTCCAACCTTGTGACATAAGACATTGACTAGTTTGAAAAATTTGTTCAAGCGATCTAGGTATTAACCCTTTCTGATCATTGAACTCAGGATTTCCCATCATAGTATGTGTCTTGCCGGAACCAGTTTGCCCATAAGCAAATATGCATACCTACATGATTTGAGATCAGTTAGTTCCATGATAAGTTCCTAATTTGAAAACAAAAACTATTTTTTCAATTATTCAATACAAGAAATAAAAACAGACAAGTACTCGGCTAAAACAATTAGATGAAGTGCACAGTGATTAACAGTGTACTTTTGGAACAGTTATTTTTTCTTAATTTTCTGCCTAATTGAATTTATTATTATTCAGTTCTCAAAATACAATGTTAGTTGTACCACCACTAAAAGTACCTTATAGCCATCAAGTGCACTTTGAACCAACTGAGAAATTTCAGTAAACACATCTTCCTGGGATGCCGAATGATCAAACACTTTGTCAAACGCAAATGAATATGATTGTGCTGAATAAAAAATGAAAAAAAGTTAGTTTACAGAAGTTAGCAAGTATCGTACACAAACATATACTCAGCAGTAAAAGTAAATATAACATACTGTTATGCATCAACTCGACACCACGACCTATATTTTCTCCATTATTTGGATAAGAAACAGCTCCAGATTCATTTGACAATAAAGGTCGGACTCGGCAAAAAACACGAATATTTCCTTTAAGCTCCTGCAACACATTAATCTTATAAACAAACATACTATATGGGATTAGTATAAGTCTTAGGAGAATAAATCATTACGAGTATAGTATTATGTAGTTTTTTCCGCAACTTCTCCCCATCCACAATTTTTTGCTCAGCTTCTGTAAGACGTAATTGTAGGTCCTCCAGCATTCTCTTTTGGCTTTCATACTCACTCATTGTCTCCATAGTTGTCAAATTAGATCTCTGGATAGTAAACAATTACAACCATTACACAGACATGCATTTCATATATTAAAAGTATGGTAATTCAATCTAAATAATAATAGACATGCAAAACTGTTACAAATATTATAATGAAGGACATAATAGTGATACTCCCTCCGTCCGGGAATAGTTGTCCCCGTGG
>NC_041383.1:503283211-503288321 GCF_002162155.2 Triticum dicoccoides
CCGCCGTCTCCCCCACTCCTCTGTCGCGCCGGAGGTCCGCTCCCCCGCAGCTCGGCTCCTCCCTCCTTTAATTCCCGTCCATGATTTATGTGTAAAAACTGAATATTTTTTACTGAAATTTGCTGCTTCTGAGATTTGCTTAAGACTGCGTGCCAGCCAACTGGTATTTCTTCAGTTAGCAAAACATGGCAGACAAATCTCACTAGGGGATCACACTTGGCCTGACAACATCTGTGTGTAACTAGGGGGTCACACTTGGGGACACAATGGGCTAATTGCCTAATTTCTTCAGCAGCTCATCCTATTTTTACCTAATTGACTGCAACCTCAGTCTCACTAGGGCATCGCACTTGGCCTGACAACATCTGTGTGTAAACTGGAAATTCTAGCTTAGACTGAAACTTGAACAACTGAATTTATGCATTTCAACTAGCAAATGTGAGATAAGAGTGAACATTTATTGTCAACTAGCAAATGTCAGATAAATCAAATTACTAATTAGCTTTAGTGATGGATCTAGCAGGATGAGTCAGTGATTAAAATCATCCATGAATGAATTAGTTAAGAGGGCGGCCGGCAGTACTTCCTGTACTACTGCTGCTGTCTAGTAGAGTACTCCTTTCATGACAGAGGTAGATAAATGGAGTACTCCTTTTCAAGTAAATTTGTCATTTGTTTCATGATGTGGAAAGTAATTTTGTCATTGTTTTAGACTGCAATCAAGTCTTTTGTCATTGTTTCAAAATGCTTCAGCCTGCTAGACTCAAGTTCTGCTGAAACTGAAAAAAGGAACAGAACCACACTTGAATAATTTTCGAGTTCAGAACCACACATTTTATCATTCTACTTCCAGGAATTTTCCTGATGAACCTGACATGATTTATTGGTATAGAGGTATTGACTATTCACTAGTCTACGAAGTCCAGGGTATCAGTAGCATTTTCTTCTTCTTTGGCAAGCCTTTTCTTGGCTGTGCGGTTAACTGATCTTGTTAACATGCTAACTGAATTTTGCATTGTTGGATTGGCAGGAGTAGAAAATTTCGAGTACACAGTGTACTGAGTTTTCAACTCTTGATTGTTGTACTGGCATGAAGCAATATAAATGGCTGCCATGGCACCATTCCGAGAAATAAGTCTATAGTGTCAAAATATTCATGTGATTTCAAACCTGTGGCCAAACTGTTGTACATTATGTTTTCAGTAAGGAGCTCAAGTTCTTAACACAAACTTGCTTAGATTTCGTTTTCAGTAAGGATCCCAAGTTCTCAACTATGACAAGATTTTGTCTTTAGTGAGTCTAAAATTATTGCAGAGCTTTCTGATGATCATTGTCACCAACTCTAAATTTATGTTCAGCACTTGAAGTAATTATGCAAAGTTTGAAAAGTTTGGGACTGGTCTTCTAGTGCTAAGTTTTGAACACTAACTTTAATTTATGTTCCTGCAGGAAATGGACTGATTCCCTTGAAATTCCTATGTTAGAACTTGTCTCCTTGGAAATTCTAGTGCTAAGTCTAAAATTCAGGTCAAGTACTCCTGGGAGTTGTTTGAATTTTTTTTGTTCGAACTTGGGTGTCGTACATGACCTGTAGAACATCTAAAGTTCTGTTAGAAGATTCTGTAGTTCAAGGTCTGGTCTTCGGCTCTCTGTTTATTATGTTTGTCACTGCAAGTTCATGATCCAATAATTAAGAGTAAGTCTAAGATCATTTGGTCTCTGAACATTTAGTCACAGTAATTTGATCTTGACTGAACATCAACTTGTCAGATCAAATAAATTCAAATAATTCAAATTAATCCAAATAATTCAAATAAAATCAAATTACTCAAATAAGAAAATGGATGGATCTACGTAATGTAGGAGGAGGATCATGTTTTCAGTGCCTTAGTACACAAAAGTAGGCAAAGTTTCTGTAACAATATACTTAAATGCAAGGAAAAAATAAGCAGCAAGTTTATTCAGTTAACTAAATCAAGTTTATTCAGTTAAGGACAGAGTTATTTTGATCAAGTAATTACTGTGACAATATTGCAACATTTCTTCAGAGTACATGATCAGTTTTGTCCCTTTTCAGTAAAGGGGTGCAACAACTTTCTGGGATTTGTGAAACTATAGTCACTGGGACAATATACAGTCACCTGGGATTTCTGAAACTATACTGTCACTTGGACAATTCAAAATAGTTAACTGAAAGTGTCTAAAACAGTTAAGTGTTTCTGGGATTTCTTTTTTCTTCAGCAAGGACGAAGAGATTAAGCATAGATGGCGGGAGTACTTCGACAAGCTGTTCAATGGGGAGAATGAGAGTTCTACCATTGAACTGAATGACTCCTTTGATGAGACCAGCATGCGTTTTGTGCGGCGCATCCAGGAGTCTGAGGTGAAGGAGGCTTTAAAAAGGATGAAAGGAGGCAAGGCGATGGGCCCTGATTGTATCCCCATTGAGGTGTGGAAAGGTCTCGGGGACATAGCGATAGTATGGCTAACCAAGCTTTTCAACCTCATTTTTCGGGCAAACAAGATGCCAGAAGAATGGAGACGGAGTATATTAGTACCAATCTTCAAGAACAAGGGGGATGTTCAGAGTTGTACTAATTAACGTGGAATTAAGCTGATGAGCCATACAATGAAGCTATGGGAGAGAGTCATTGAGCACCGCTTAAGAAGAATGACAAGCGTGACCAAAAATCAGTTTGGTTTCATGCCTGGGAGGTCGACCATGGAAGCCATTTTCTTGGTACGACAACTTATGGAGAGATATAGGGAGCATAAGAAGGACTTGCATATGGTGTTCATTGACTTGGAGAAGGCCTATGATAAGATACCGCGGAATGTCATGTGGTGGGCCTTGGAGAAACACAAAGTCCCAGTAAAGTACATTACCCTCATCAAGGACATGTACAATAATGTTGTGACAAGTGTTCGAACAAGTGATGTGGACACCGATGACTTCCCGATTAAGATAGGACTGCATCAGGGGTCAGCTTTGAGCCCTTATCTTTTTGCATTGGTGATGGATGAGGTCACAAGGGGTATACAAGGAGATATCCCATGGTGTATGCTCTTTGCGGATGATGTGGTGCTAGTTGACGATAGTCGGACGGGGGTAAATAGGAAGTTAGAGTTATGGAGACAAACCTTGGAATCGAAAGGGTTTAGGCTTAGTAGAACTAAAACCGAGTACATGATGTGCGGTTTCAGTACTACTAGCTGTGAGGAGGAGGAGGTTAGCCTTGATGGCCAGGTGGTACCTCGGAAGGACACCTTTCGGTATTTGGGGTCAATGTTGCAGGAGGATGGGGGTATTGATGAAGATGTGAACCATCGATCAAAGCCGGATGGATGAAGTGGCGCCAAGCTTCTGGCATTCTCTGTGACAAGAGAGTGCCACAAAAGCTAAAAGGCAAGTTCTACAGGATGGTGGTTCGACCCGCAATGTTGTATGGCGCGGAGTGTTGGCCGACTAAAAGGCGACATGTTCAACAGTTAGGTGTGGCGGAGATGCGTATGTTGAGATGGATGTGTGGCCACACGAGGAAGGATCGAGTCCGGAATGATGTTATACGAGATAGAGTTGGGGTAGCACCAATTGAGGAGAAGCTTGTCCAACATCGTTTGAGATGGTTTGGGCATATTCAGCGCAGGCCTCCAGAAGCTCCAGTGCATAGCGGACGGCTAAAGCGTGCGGAGAATGTCAAGAGAGGGCGGGGTCGACCGATTTTGACATGGGAGGAGTCCGTTAAGAGAGACCTGAAGGATTGGAGTATCGACAAAGAGCTAGCTATGGACAGGGGTGCGTGGAAGCTTGCTATCCATGTGCCAGAGCCATGAGTTGGTTGCGAGATCTTATGGGTTTCACCTCTAGCCTACCCCAACTTGTTTGGGACTAAAGGCTTTGTTGTTGTTGTTGTTGTAAGGCATGATTTCCTTTTTCTTCTTCTTTTTTCTCTAGTGTGCCATGCCTTTTTTTTAGACTAAAAGTGAATCAGAGCAAAAATCTTCTGTGTCAGTGTGCTAGAAATAAGAAGAAGAAGTTACAAATTTACAATTACATTCATAACACTTTGCTCTATTTTTTTTATTATTTTTTTGCTCTCAGTTTAAGTTGCAGATTTGACCTGGAATGACCAGTCTCAGTTTAAGTTACATATTCTAGTAATGTGAGCACAAGCACATTTGTACTGCTCTCAGTTTAAGTTACAGATCACATTCACAACACTTATTAGTTTGGAAAACTTCAAAGCATCAATATCTATTCCAGCTACCCCTGGTCTTGATCCAACCATTGCAAACTCAGGTAAAGTACCCTGCCCCTGCTCCTTCACATGCTTCTATCAGTGGTTATCTAACTGAATTTTGGGTAATTAATTTGGTAATTAATTTTGAGTAATTAATTTGGTACTCCATTTGCTGTTGAATTCTGCAAGTCCTTCAGTCTAAGCCTATGAGTAACACTGCTTGTTCACTAATTCAGTTTACTGTACATTTTTGTGCATCTACAGTTTACTTTTATAGACTGAATATTGTGTGTGTGTGTGTGTGTGCGTGCGCGCGCACGCTCATCAAATTACAGACTAGATGATCCGCTGCTACTCTAATTCACCTCAATTTGACATCAATTTGATCTGCACAACAAATTAACATCAACTTGACACTGATTTCAGGGCGCTGGCTACCTTTCAGTAGCAGCAGAGGCGGCGAGGAGGAGCTGGGTTGCCTGGACGAAGAAGAAATCGACGAGGAGCAGGTGGGCGGCAGCGCTGGGCCCTACGGTGGATGCACTGGTCACCTTGGTGCACGGCGGTGGAGCAGCGGCGACCAGGGTCTTGCCCAACTCCCGCAGCAGAGTGGCTGACCTTGGCGCGCCGGGTTGCGACCGGGGATGCGAGAAGGACGACGAGTAGAGCCGCCCGTGAGCCGTGGAATCGCCGCCCGTCGAGGTGTCGCCACGGAGGAGCAAGTGGGCGGCGGCGAAGCTCGCCTCCGCAGCGCAGCTAAGCTGGGGCGGCGCAAGATGGCAGCTGTGGGGCAGGTGGCGGCGGCGCAAGTGAGACTTCGTCGCCGGCTGATCCTACGGCGGCTGGGGTACGCGGTGCCCGCGGGCGAC
>NC_041383.1:503288723-503320374 GCF_002162155.2 Triticum dicoccoides
GGGGGAGACAGAGGCTGGGGCGCGCGGTGCTGGCGGGCGTCGGGGGAAGAAGAAGGGCTGCTTAGCACTAGATTTAAAATGAAAAGGGTTTTTTTGTAAAGTTATAATTGAACTACACTGATGACAACTTTTCCTGGACGGAGGGAGTACAAATGAACCACAGTTTGCAGCTTGTAGCTATAAATGCTTATTTTGAGGCTAATCATAAATCGCAAGTCAGAAACTATAGATTCTACAAACTGAAACAAACATCATCTATAAAAATACGCACCTTCAACTTTTCATTAGCCGAGGCAAGTTGAATTTGCAGTGTTTTAATCTTCTCAGTTTGGTTTGAACAAGTTTCCTGCATGATTGAAAAAAAATAAGCCAACCTAATTGAAATGGCTAGCATTATAATTGAGTGTGTATAATCATAGGTTCATACCTCAAGTGCATCACATCGTATCATGACATTCTCTAATTCTGACGAAGACTTTCCTGTCAATTCCTTGTACGCACCCAAGTCACTCAACAACGAATTTATTTCAGCTGATTTATGATCACGGTCATCCCTTACTTGGTGTAATTCAGCTCTGAGAGCTTCAACCTCATTCAATAAGTTATTTTTTTGTTTCAAAGCTTCACTCTGTGAAGACTGCAGAGTAAAAGGCTTAGCTATGAGTATGTAACTTATAAATGTAATAAGAAAGTTGAAGGCGTAAAGAATGCAATTAAAAAAGATGAAAACTAAAATATTACCTTTGTCATATCAAGCTGCAACTTTACTGAGTTAGAATGATCTTTCAAACCATTCATTGTTTCAACCATAGTATTCTTCTCCTTTTGCAGCTTATCTATTGTTTCAGCATTCTTTGTTGCATCAGCTTGGAGGTTGCAATTATATTGCTGCAAGCTAGTGTTGTATTCTTGAAGCCTCTTATTTGTATCTTGAAGCATTTTGATCTAAATGTAATAGAAATACTGTTAAAACATGAACAATGGTAAATAAAAAATTTATTAGAGAAGATATTGAACAACAATAATACCTGATCATTAAGACGCTTCTGCTCCAACTTAACTCTGTTGAGTTCTTCTGAAAGCTCATTTCTTGAAGATTCTGCAGTAATCCTAGCCTCCTTTTCATCTCCATAAGATCGAAGGCACTCCTGCACATTACAAAGTTGTGATTACAGATTGCTCGTTGGTCCATAAAAGATAAATTAGCGAAAAGCACAAGGTACAACACCATTTTTTCAGCTTCCACTTTCTTTAGGCTCTCTCCTAAAGAGGCATATTGTTTCTGAAGCTCCTCTTTCATTGCCACGGATTCTTGGATTTTGCACTCCAACTGAGACACTGGATGGCAACACACCAATTCAGTCAGTACAGTCAACAATTGCAAAAGTTTGCACATTGTCAGATGAAGAAGTGTTACCAATTTCAGCATGATGTTTGTCTGCAGCATCGATTAGGCCATTGAGTTTCCCGATTTCAGCGAGGTTTGCGTCCTCCCTCTCGAGCAACCATTTGATACAAGCACGCAGCTTCTTGATGTACTCAATCATCTGCTCACTCTTTCCCTGTGGAAGCAATCAAACAATTGATGCTGTTTAGAACACTGCCAAGGACCATAATCATCAGTTCGGAATAGCAGGAAATAGTAATTCATCAGAAAGACATGTTTGAGGCAGGACCAAAATCATGGAATTTCACTTATGTATTCATCACACAGTAGAGGCATGACATGTTAGGGGCGGGACAAACTACAACCTGAGCGCAGATAAGAGAGTCCAGAACTGTTCTGAATTGTTCTTGCAAGCTAAAATCCAGAATTTCGTGTCTCCGCCTACCCACCTAAAAGGGTCAGGCCGAGAGGAGGGTTTTTTTTTTGGAGATTTAGACCGAGAGGAGATGGCTACATGGCAACACTAAACAAGAGGCAAGGCCATTCCACAAAAGCGGGGAAATCCACTAGTATTTTTGTTGTCTTTTGCGGAAAAATCCATACCTTGTAATCCATTTTGTTCTTGCCCTTAATCTTCTCGTTGAGGAGGGCGTCGACGTCCTCCCTCCCGGCGAACTCGATGGGGGCCTCCGCGGGGGGAGGCGCGGCGGCGTTCTGGGGGGCCGTGGAGAGCGGCGGGCGCGGTGCCGGGCCCGCGGCCGTGCGCTGGCGCTTGCCATACTGGGACTGGGACTGGGTGTCGTTCTCCTTGAGGCGGGCCGTCGCCGAGCGGGCGGCGCGGTCGCGCGTGGCCATGGCGGTGGGGGGCGCGGGAAGGAGGAGCGCAGCGGCAGTGGATCTTAGGGTTGGGGCGCTGGGAGGAGGAGCGCACGGGCGGATCTTGGGGTTTTGTTTTTTGAAATGGCGGATCTTTAGGGTTGGGGCGCGGGGAGGAGGAGCGTAGGGGCGGAGACAGTGCGGTGGGGATGGGGGGAGGAGCGGGATCTGTTTTTGAGAAGATGAGTAGAACGAGCGGGATGTCCAGCTGAAAACTACCACGAGAGCTATATCTCGCTCACAGCAAGAGTAGCCTTTTTGTCTGCTGTACAGTACTGGGCCGGCCTGTTCTCACACCTGTTTTTAAGCATGAGTTTAGAACCTTTAATGTTGAGGCTCACAACCTCGTATACCATGTACTTTTTTTGTTTGCCTAAAAAAAATGTACTTTTTTTGTACTTATTTTGGGGTTGGTCATCATGTTTGATTAGGTCAACCCAGCAACTTTACCTTCATCCGTGTAAACATTGTGACGGCGTAAAAACAGCGTTGCGCACGCACACAAAAAAAAGCGTTGTGAGTTTGTCTAAAAAAAGTTGTGTTGGATATATTTTTCCATGGTTCCTTAAAAAATATATCTTCTCTCGTTTTCTATTTTTTCATTTATTCTTTTGATTTTTGTGTTCCTTCACCGGTTTTCTTCTCTTTTTTGTTTTCCCTTTATTTTTTCATTGAGCTTCTACTTTTTATCCCCTTTTTATTTTTACTTGTTTTTTTGTTTTCCCCCTTGTTTCTTTCTCGGTTTTACTGTTTTTTCGCTTTTCAGTTTTTCTTTGTTTCTTTCTTGGTTTTCATCAGATTTCTTTGTTCCTTTCTCTGCTTTTTGTTTTCATTCTTTTGCATTGGTTTTCTTTGGCTTAATTTGTTTGCTTTTATTTGTTGTTTTTATTGGGTTTCTTCATTTTTCTTTAGGGTCGAGACTCTACCATGTTTATAAAATATCTCCATTCATTTAATAAACGGAGGGTTTTGCATATGGCGATAGCTCAGCTTGTGCAAGTTGCCATGGCAATCCATAAAAAAACACCAATACTAAGATGGGCTAAAGCAAAATGATATCCCAAGCAGATGACTAAAAAACTGTAACATCCCCAAACCCTAATTATTAAATAAAGTCATTTAACTTGCCAGTCATCAGGATTAATAAAGCCTAAATGCAATTAAGGAATAATCCAACTTCGAATTCAAATTTTAAGTGCAAGTCAAAATATTATCTCTTCAAATACTGACATAAAATTGTTGGTAATATCCCATAAAATCCCAAGTATTTGTAAAAATAAAACCTACCTCATTTGGATTCTGAAAATGCCCCTAGCAATATTCAAACAAGTCCAACAACAATTAAATTGACCTTTTTTCAAATAAACAAATATTAATGTTTTCCAAATTTTTCCCAAAATATGTGTGTGCTCTCGAAATGACGTGTTTGATTTATGTGCCAAGTTTCAAGTTGAGCAAGTTTCATTTACTACAAAAACAATTGCAAAACACATGAGAGATAAATAGAATGGGAAAGAAAAAAGGGGAAAACATAAACAACTACTGTGCACTTAGGCCTACCTGCTATAGGGAGGCCCGGCCCACCTCCCTCATCCCCAACCTCCTTCTACAGGAGGGAGAGGGATTGTGGCGGCCATCCACGCCATGGTCACGCCCTGGGTGACGTGTCGGCCATCCCCTGGCACCCCCGAGGGGATAAGACCACCCCTGATCCCTGGGACAAATCCTATCTCCATTCCCCTCGCTCTCTCACTCACCATCGTCGATTTGGACGTGCCCGAGCTGGTTCTCGGCTAATCTAGTTGCAATTGATTGCCCATCTAATTCTATTCAACTTACTCATCTTTTTATCAGAGCGTCTGCTTTTGATCCTTTAATTTAGAAATTGCCTTTGTAATTAAGATTTGAATTATTCAGATGTTTCTATGATCCGATGCCTTTGCATTCTTTCTTCTTCTGGTTGAGTACAGATAGTCACACTAGATCCTTTGCGGTCCGCCAGACCCTTTGGTGGGTTATTACCCGATAGTTCCTTCATAAATCTGAACCCTTTATGAGTTCTTCCCCTGATACATGATGCCTTTGGTAAGTTGTATCCTCTGCTTTTATCAACCATGCTTTACTTCCAAGCCTGAGTTATTTACTCCTGAAGTTTGTGGTATATGTTCCTAAGATGCCCCAATGGGTTGAACTTATGCCTTCCCTAATCAGTGTGAACCTAGAAACATCTACGATAATACTCTTCTGGTGTTTCACCAGATAAATTTTCAACACTACAACTTCTTCAAAAATGAGAAGTGAATGAAAGGGTATGCTGGAGAAGTGGGAGTCGATCTTGAACTTTGTGTTCGTGCCCATGGACACAATGTACATCTTATCACGGGAGCTTCTCGTAAAAGTAATTATCCCCTTGGTATAAATTTGTCTTGTACCTGTGATTTGGTCCTCTGCAATCGTGGTTCCGACCAAGTTGTTCTCCTTTGGTTCCATTTCCCAAATAAGTTTAAGTTCTTGTCTTCCGCAGATCAATACACTAGTCCAACCTCTATTCTGATCTACCTTTGAGTATCACCTTGTAGGATCGAAAGTATGTTTAGGAGGGGTGATTGGACTACTTTACCAAATAAAAATCTAACAATTTCCCGGTTTTAGTTGTGGGCCGATTTTAGCAAATCTACAAGTCAAGCATCACCCTACATATGCATTTCTAAGAGTGTAGCAGCGAAAAGTAAAATATTGCACATGTAAGTAAAGGTGGGTTTTGGAGATTTCAAACGCAATGAAGACACGATGATTTTTGGCATGGTTCCGATAGGTGGTGCTATCGTACGTCCACGTTGATGGATAGTTCAACCCATATAGGGTAACAGTTGCGTGAGTCTATGGGGGGCTCCACCCATGAAGGGTACACGAAGAAGTAACCTTGTCTATTCTACCATGGCTTCCGTCCATGAAGGACTAGACTCACTCAGGTACATCTTTCACGAGGTAGGCGATCTCCTTGCCCTTACAAACTCATTGGTTCAACCCCATGTGATCTTGGAGGCTCCCAAGTGACACCTAACCAATCTAGGAGACACCACTCTCCAAAAGGTAAAATATGGTGTGTTGGTGATGAACTCCTTGCTCTTGTGCTTCAAATGATAGTCTCCTCAACACTCAATCTCTCTCTCTCATAGATTTGGTTTGGGTAGGAGAAGGATTATAGTGGAAAGCAACTGGGAGAGGCTAGAAATCAAGGTACAAATGGTAGGAATGGAATCTCTTGATCCCAACACATGAATAGGTAGCCATCTCGGTGCGACCGAGATCCATTTCGGTCAAACCAATTTGCTAGGATTTTGGTTGTGGCAAATGAATGATCATCTGAGTGGGTCTAGAGTAGGAGATATCGGTGGGACTGAAATGATGAATTAGGGTTTGGACAGATGTGTTCTGGGAAAGTGATGGAGGGTTTTTGGAGCAATGTCACTAAGCACTTTGAGCAACAACCTGATCAACAATACCTCATCCCCTTTTAATATTATTGGCTTTCCCAAGAGGCTCTATGTGATCTTAGATCACTAAACCAAAAAATGAAGAGTCTTGGTGTAGCCAATTCTTGTTCTTGACATTTTGAGGGGTCCACATCCATTACACCTTGCCATGCCAATCATTGATCTTTTCTGAAATCTATCACCAATGTTCATCAGATCAATGACATATATGTTGTTATTAATTACCAAAACCACCCGAGGATTAGTTGCACTTTCAGTCTCACCCTTTTTGGTAATTGATGACAACATATAGATCAAAGCTTCGACAAATGATATAATGAATGAAATGTTGGAAGTATGCCCTAGAGGCAATAATAAAATGGTTATTATTATATTTCCTTGTTCATGATAATTGTCTATTGTTCATGCTATAATTGTATTGACCAGAAACTGTAATACATGTGTGAATACATAGACCACAACATGTCCCTAGAGAGCCTCTAGTTGACTAGCTCGTTGATCAACAGATGGTCATGGTTTACTGACTATGGACATTGGATGTCATTGATAATGGGATCACATCATTAGGAGAATGATGTGATGGACAAGACCCAATCCTAAGCATAGCACAAGATCGTGTAGTTCGTTTGCTAAAGCTTTTCTAATGTCAAGTATCATTTCCTAAGACCATGAGATTGTGTAACTCCCGGGTATCATAGGAATGCTTTGGGTGTACCAAACGTCAGAACGTAACTGGGTGGCTATAAAGGTGCACTATAGGTATCTCCAAAAGTGTCTGTTGGGTTGACACGAATCGAGACTGGGATTTGTCACTCCGTATGACGGAGAGGTATCTCTGGGCCCTCTCGGTAATGCATCATCATAATGAGCTCAATGTGACTAAGTAGTTGGTCACGGGATCATGCATTACGGAACGAGTAAAGTGACTTGCCGGTAACGAGATTGAACGAGGTATTGGGGTACCGACGATCGAATCTCGGGCAAGTAACGTACCGATTGACAAAGGGAATTGTAGACGGGATTGCTTGAATCCTTGACATCGTGGTTCATCCGATGAGATCATCATGGAACATGTGGGAGCCAACATGGGTATCTAGATCCTGCTGTTGGTTATTGACCGGAGAGCTGTCTCGGTCATGTCTGCATGATTCCCGAACCCGTAGGGTCTACACACTTAAGGTTCGGTGACGCTAGAGTTGTTATGGGAAATAGTATGTGGTTACCGAATGTTGTTAGGAGTCCCGGATGAGATCCCGGACGTCACGAGGAGTTCCATAATGGTTCGGAGGTGAAGATTTATATATGGGAAGTCATCATACGGTCACCGGAAGTATTAGGGGGTTTGCCGGTATTGTACCGGGACCACCGAAGGGGTTCCGGGGGTCCACCGGGAGGGTCCACCTGCCCCGAAGGGCCTTATGGGCTGTATGTGGAAGGGAAACAGCCCCTAAGTGGGCTGGGCACCATCCCCCCTAGGGCCCATGCGCCTAGGGTTTGGGGGAAACCCTAAAGGGGCGCCCCCCTTGGCTTGGGGGGCAAGCCCCCTCCCCTTGGCCACCGCCCCCCTCTAGATCTCATCTAGAGGGGCTGGCCCCCTTCCCCCTTCGCACTATAAATAGAGGAGAGGAGGGAGGGCAGCAAGACCTCATCCAAGGTGCAGCCCTCCCCCTCTCCAACACCCCCTTCTCCTCCGTTGAGCTTGGCGAAGCCCTGCCGGAGAACCGATGCTCCTCCACCACCAAGCCGTCGTGCTGCCGGAGTTCTTCCCCAACTTCTCCTTCCCCCTTGTTGGATCAAGAAGGAGGAGCCGTCCCCGTGCTGCACGTGTGCTGAACGTGGAGGCGCCGTTGTTCGGTGCTTAGATCGGAATCAACCGCGATACGAATCACTACGAGTACGACTCCTTCATCCGCGTTCTTGCAACGCTTCCGTTTTGCGATCTTCAAGGGTATGAAGATGCACTCCCCTCTCTCTCGTTGCTAGTCTCTCCATAGATTGATCTTGGTGATGCGTAGAAATTTTTTAATTTCTGCAATGATCCCCAACATGAAATACATCGTCGCTTTGAGAAGTATGTGATAAGCGAGAGCCCCCCCCTAAATTTGCGCATTATTAGAAATTTGCGTTTGAATGCAAATGCATAATCGATTAGGATCATGGGGTACTCTTCCATGTCACATACATCCTTTTGGGGTGCTCAAAATGATAAGATTGCATAGTAATTAGCACTCATCACCAAACAAACAAGTGAATGATCATACAAGAGCATGTAAATAGATATTCAATCAAGCATAACATTAAGGTACGGTATGATCAAGCACACAATAAAGTAGTCTCATACATGCATCAAGCAAAAGATGACACAAGGAGCAAGTATCTCAAGAAAAACCAGACGAACAAAAGGCAAAACACTCTCTCAAAGCCTAATGATCTATATTATTCTCCCCCCTTGGCAACACGTACCGAAAAGTTCAGATAAGTATAGAGCTAAACGTTGCTCTAGGCTTGGTCTCCGGCAGCTCCTGGTGACGAAGTCCTCTGACTTGCAGCACCGGTGTGTGTCGATTAGGGCTGCAAGAAAAGCTCGAGGCTCATGAGCCGCTCGAGATCGACTCATTTTTTGACTCGACTCGAGATCGACTCGAAAAGAAACGAGCTAAGTTTGAACACCTTATGTAGCTTGATCGAGAAACGAGCCGACCTTGAGCCAATGTTGGCTCGCTCGATTTTAGCTCGATATCTCGACAAAATATCATTATGTTAAATGATCTTGCCATATATTAAATGAAAATAAGATAATTTATTACCATATATGTTGTCCATAATTTTTCTCCATTTTATTTACCAACGAACATGGAAACTTAATTAAGTGCAGAGAAGATTTAGGCCTAATTATGGCACGTGATCGACTATGTGTTAAATATCATATATTTTTGGCAAAGGTTCCCAACATATTCACCTTAATTTTTTGTTTTTTCATCCATAGATTTATAATTTTGCCCATCTTATTTAGCTCGAAACTAGCTCGAGATCGACTCGAGGTCGTTACAAGCTGAGCACGAATCATGTTCTACAGCTCGATCATGAGCTTCACTTAGTTTGAGCTCGCTCGATTTTTCATATGAGTTGAGTTGAGCCAACTCCAACTCGCTCGAGCTCGACTCGTTTGCAGCCCTAGTGTCGATGTCGTCGGAGTGGAGATAAGTGCATATGCGAATGCCTCGGACAAAGTCTGTTGAACTGGAGGAGTGGAGACGGCAGGAGGAACTGACAAAGCAGTAGAGGGGTGATACGTCTCCAACGTATCTACTTTTCCAAACACTATTGCCCTTGTTTTGGACTCTAACTTGCATGATTTGAATGAAACTAACCCGGACTGATGCTGTTTTCAGCATAATTACCATGATGTTGTTTCATGTGTAGAAAACAAAAGTTCTCGAAATGACCTGAAAATCCTCGGAAACAAGTTTCAGAAAATATAAAAATACTAGCAAAAGATGAAGACCAGGGGCCCCACACCCTGTCCACGAGGGTGGGGGCGCGCCCACCCCCTCTGGGCGCGCCCCCTGTCTCATGGGCCCCCTACAGCTCCGCCGACCTCAACTCCAACTCCATATATTCCGTCTCACGGAGAAAAAAATCGAAGAGGAAGTTTCATCGCGTTTTACGATACGGAGCCACCGCCAAGCCCTAATCTCTCTCGGGAGGGCTGATCTGGAGTCCGTTCGGGGCTCCGGAGAGGGGGATTCGTCGCCATCATCATCATCAACCATCCTCCATCACCAATTTCATGATGCTCACCGCCGTGCGTGAGTAATTCCATCGTAGGCTTGTTGGACGGTGATGGGATGGATGAGATTTACCATGTAATCAAGTTAGTTTTGTTAGGGTTTGATCCCTAGTATCCACTATGTTCTGAGATTGATGTTGCTATGACTTTGTTATGCTTAATGCTTGTCACTAGGGCCCTAGTGCCATGATTTCAGATCTGAACCTATTATGTTTTCATGAATATATGTGTGTTCTTGATCCTATCTTGCAAGTCTATAGTCACCTATTATGTGTTATGATCTGACAACCCCGAAGGGACAATAATCGGGATACTTCTCGGTGATGATCGTAGTTTGAGGAGTTCATGTATTCACTATGTGTTAATGCTTTGGTCCAGTTCTCTATTAAAAGGAGGCCTTAATATCCCTTAGTTTCCACTAGGACCCCGCTGCCACGGGAGGGTAGGACAAAAGATGTCATGCAAGTTCTTTTCCATAAGCATGTATGACTATATTCGGAATACATGCCTACATTACATTGATGAATTGGAGCTAGTTCTGTGTCACCCTATGTTATAGCTATTACATGAGGAATCGCATCTTACATAATTATCCATCACTGATCCATTGCCTACGAGCTTTTCACATGTTGTGCTTTGCTTATTTACTTTTCTGTTGCTATTGTTACAATCACTACAAAACCCAAAAATATTACTTTTGCTATCGTTACCATTACTATCATACTACTTTGCTACTAAATACTTTGCTACAGATACTAAGTTATCCAGGTGTTGTTCAATTGACAACTCAACTGCTAATACTTAAGAATATTCTTTGGCTCCCCTTGTGTCGAATCAATAAATTTGGGTTGAATACTCTACCCTCGAAAGCTGTTGCGATCCCCTACACTTGCGGGTCATCAAGACTAATTTCTGGCGCCGTTACTGGGGAGCATAGCTCTATTCTCTGAGTCACTTGGGATTTATATCTGCTGATCACTATGAAGAACTTGAAAGATCAAAGAACTAAAATTTATCCCTCAACTACGAGGGGAGGTAAGGAACTGTCATCTAGCTCTACACTAGATTCTCCTTCTGTTATGAATAAGTTTGCAACACCTAAACCTGCTACTACTATGAATTCTGATATGTCGCATGTTATTGGTGATGCCACTTCTACTATGCATGATACTTATGATGAAACTACTTCTATGCTTGATACTACTGTGCCGTTAGGTGAAATTCTTGATGAACAACTTACTAAGGCTAGGGAGAATGAAATTAGTGAGAATGAAATTATTGATGAAATTGATGATGAAGGTTCTCCTCCTAATTATGAATTGTCTATTGTTCTTGAGGGTTATGTTATGGATGAAGAAACTGCTAGAGATTTTCTTGCTTGCAATGATAGATCGGATCTTAAGAAATTGTTAGCTAAGCTAAAACAAAAGACTTTAAATGCTAGAATGAAACATGACCCTGCTTTTGCCACTTCACCTATCTTTGTTACTGATAAGGAATATGAATTCTCTGTTGATCCTGAGATTATTACTTTAGTTGAATCCGATCCTTTCTATGGCACTGAATCTGAGACTGTTGTGGCACATCTTACCAAATTAAATGATATAGCCACCCTGTTTACTAATAATAAGACGTATCGCTATTATTACATCCTTAAGATATTTTCGTTCTCATTAAAGGGTGATGCTAAGACTTGGTTTAATTCTCTTGATCCTGGTTGTGTGTGTAGTCCCCAGGATATGATTTGTTACTTCTCTGCTAAATATTTCCCTACTCATAAGAAACAAGCTGCCTTGCGGGAAATATATAACTTTGTGCAAATCGAAGAAGAGAGTCTCCCACAAGCTTGGGGGAGGCTTCTCCAATTACTTAATGCTTTGCCTGATCATCCTCTTAAGAAAAATGAAATACTTGATATCTTTTATAATGGACTAACTAATGCTTCCAAGGACCACTTGGATAGTTGTGTTGGTTGTGTTTTCAGGGAAAGAACAGTCGACGAAGCTGAATTACTATTGAATAATATGTTGACTAATGAAAATAATTGGACTCTTCCTGAGCCAATTCCCGAGGCAATTCCTGAACCAATTGAGCCAACTCCTGAGCCTATTCCTAAACCCACTCCGAAGAAGAGAGGTGTTCTGTTTCTCAGTCCTGAAGATATGCAAGAGGCAAAGAAATCAATGAAAGAAAAAGGTATAAAAGCTGAAGATGTTAAGAATTTACCACCTATTGAAGAAATACATGGTCTTAATATACCGCATGTCGAAGAACCACATTGTCTTGATAACCCGACACAAGTAGTAAAGGTAAATTCCCTCTATAGATATGATAAAGTTGAAATCCCTTCTACTAAATTTCATAGCCCATGCTTAGATGAATTTGATGACTTTATGGATAAACAAGCAAAATTCAACGATTATGTTAGTAGTCAATTGAAAAATAATGCTTATATGATTAGACGCTTGAGTGATTATATGGCTAGAGTTAAGGGTGAATTTAAACTTACTAGTAAACATGTTTCTATGGTCACCACTCAAGCTGAACAAGTACTTAAGGCTTAGAATGAATTGCTAGAGGAACTAAATAATAAACATGACTTTGCTATTAGAGTGGCTACTAGAACTGGTAAAATGACTCGAGAACCTTTGTATCCTGAAGGCCACCCTAAGAGAATTGAACAAGATTCTCAGAATAATAATCTAGATGCTCCTAGTTCTTCTAAGAAGAAGAAAAAGAAAAATGATAGGACATTGCATGCTTCTAGTGAACCTAATGTAGAAACACCTTAGAATCCTAATAATACTTCTATCTCTGATGCTGAAACACAATCCGGAGATGAACATGAACCTGATGATAATGCTAATAATGATGTTCATGTAGATGCTCAACCTAGTAATAACAATGATATAGAAACTGAACCTGCAGTTGGTCTTGATAACCCACAATCAAGAAACCAACGTTATGATAAGAGAGATTTTGTTGCTAGGAAGCATTGTAGAGAAAGAGAACCATGGGTTCAGAAACCCATGCCCTTTCCACCTAAACCATCCAAGACAAAGGATGATGAGAACTTTGAGCGTTTTGCTGAAATGATTAGACCTATTTTCTTACGCATGCGCTTAACTGATATGCTTAAAACAAATCCTTATTCTAAATATATGAAAGATATCATCACAAATAAGAGGAAAATACCTGAAGCTGAGATTTCCACCATGCTTGCCAACTATACCTTTAAGGGTGGAATACCTAAGAAACTTGGTGATCCCAGAGTACCTACTATACCATGCTCCATAAAGAGAAATTATGTTAAATCTGCTTTATGTGATTTAGGAGCCGGTGTTAGTGTTATGCCTCTTTCCTTGTACCATAGACTTGAATTAAGTAAGTTGACACCCACTGAGATATCCTTGCAAATGGCTAATAAATCAACTGTTATACCCGTCGGCATTTGTGAGGATGTGCCTGTTGTTGTTGCAAACGTTACTATCTTAACAGACTTTGTCATTCTTGATATTCCTGAGGAGACAGTATGTCGATTATCCTCGGTAGACCCTTTTTAAATACTGCAGGTGTTGTTATTGATTGCAACAAAGGCAATGTCACTTTTCATGTTAATGGAAATGAGCACATGGTACATTTTCCGAGGAAACAACCTCAAGTTCATAGCTTAAATTCTATTGAGAAAATCCCATCAATCATTATTGGAGGTTTTGAATTTACTCTCCCTACTGTCAAGAAAAAGTATGATATTCTTATTGTTGGGGATATCCATATCCCCGTTGAGGTAACCTAGTGTCACTTCGAAATTTCTCCGGTTCTGTGTTATTCGGAATGAGTTTGTTAACAAGACTTGACCAACCTTGTTAGTGGATTCATTTTGATGATCATGAGATGGATGAAACTAGAAGGCACAACCTTTTGTACCATCTTTTTACTTTCTATTATTTAAATTAAATAAAGCAAAAATAGTATTATCTGTCTGTTTTCTGAATTACTCGTGCAATAAAAAAATATCTCAAAAATAGAAGTGCTCCAAATGCCCTGCAAATTTAGTATGATTTTTTATGGAATATTTGAGGATTTTAGGCACTGAAATCACTGCAGGAGGGGCAAGCACCAGGCCACGAGAGTGGAGGGCGCGCCTCCTTGTCTCGTGGGCCCCTGGTGGACCCCCTCCACTTATGCCAGCACCCACACACTCCATATTATTCCCAAAAAAATCCCCATCCAGCTCAAGCACGAGTTCTAGCTCATTTTGCTGCGATTTTCGATCTCCTTGCTCAAAGCTCTATTTACAAAACTGCTTTGGGAGATTGTTGCTTGGTATGTGACTCCTCCATTGGTCCAATTAGTTTTTGTTCTGGTGCTTTATTCATTGCAAATCCTTGCTTTCTTGGTGACCCTATTCTTGAGCTTGCATGTTAAATTTATGAGGTCCCAAGTAATTCTAATGCATGATATAGGCTCTAGGCACTTGTAGGAGTAGTTGCTATCAATCTTGTTTAGTTTTATTTACTTTTATTTTGAAGTTACTAAAATTTCAGAAATATTGCAGAAAAAGAAATATGTTCAGGAAAATTTACCAAGGTGGTTCCTCAATAAAGAAAGGATCTAGGCGTGCTATGCGTGAGCAAGACAATGAACCACCAAGGGAAGCTGAAGTGCGGTCTTGTGAATGGCCGTCAGAAGAGTTTATGGTCAATGTAGGCATTAAAGATGAATTTCATACATATGTGTGTAATGCCGATCTTGAGGACTTCATTCAAGATAAGTGTCCTTAGTACTACTATCTAACTGATTCGTTCATGAGAAGGTTTAAATTTTGATCTTCGCGTAATTCTCATAGTGTCATGTTTGATATTTATGATAAATCATATACCATGGACTTGGAAGATTTTACTACTGCTTGCAAACTCCCGCAGTGGGGAAGTGTTAACGATCCCCACAAATCTGAATTTAGAGATTTCCTTACTAGTATTATTGTGGGAGAATCTAGGGATATAGCACAAGCTACCATAGGGAGCATTCATTTTCCTGTTATACATTATTTTGCTCTCTTCATTGGTAGATGCATTAACGGTAAAGATGAAGCATGTCATATGGGTGTACCTGATCTTTGTGTCCTCAAGAGTGCTGTGTTAGGTTATAAAGATTATAACTTGGGGGCAATAGTTGCACGTAGGTTGCATAAAAATGGTAGAGCTGGAGATTTATTTGGAGGAATTTATGCGACCCGTGTGGCCAATTATCTTGGTATATCCCCCACGAGAGGGTGATATGATGCTGCCTCCTGCTTATTTAGATTATGACGCTATGGCCAAACATCATTTTCTTAAGGGGAATGAACAATTCCTCCAGTATCGACTAATCTTTGACAGACATAGCTCTGTCCATGTTACTCTTCCTGCTCCTTTCCTTTTTGATTACCAGGCAAAAGGAAGATATGTTGTTACCAGGGAGGAAGCAGCTGAACACGAGGGGAGAGCGGAGGCGGCTCGCCAACATGCCGCAGCGCGGGAGGCATTTGCTGCTGCATCTCAGTACGACCCCAGTTACAACTACGGATATCAACCAGGCTATCCATGGCCACAAACCAACTTAGGCCAAAAGCCTAAGCTTGGGGGAGTACCTATTTCTCATCGACTTTACATTCATGTTCACACACTACTCTAGTCGTCGGTGCTCATACTCTTTCATTGTATTATCCATGTTAGTTTAATTTTCTTTTTCTAGTTTTCTTCTTGTGTGTTTGGTAAACCTTAAGAAAAAACCAAAAAATTAGTTAGTTTAAATTCCATGCTTGTAGTAGAAATTAAAATGAAAACCCAAAAAGATTTCTTGTTCTTCTTTTACTTGTTGAGAGCTTTCCCGTATAAATAGTTTTATTTTCTTTCCTTTCCTTTGAGGGGTTGAGAGTAGAAGACCATATTGAAAATGTTTAGTGGCTCTCATATGCATGATTGTTTATTTAATTAGAGCCCATATTACTTTGTCTTCTCTCTTGAGTTGAATGCTTGCAGATTCTAGCTTAGTCCAATGCACGTGCACTATTATTATTATACACATCGTTCGGTCGTGCAAGTTAAAGGCAATAACGACGATATATGATGGACTGGCTGAGATGAGAGAAGCTGGTATGAACTCGACCTCTCTTGTTTTTGTAAATATGATGAGTTCATCGTTCCTGATTCAGCTTATTATGAAGTAAACATATTTGCAATGACATTTAGAGATTATAGTTGCTTGTGCCATGCTTGATTAGCTATGAGTTATAATGATTTACCTTGCGTGCCAACATGCTATTAGAATGATTATGATGTGGTATGATGGGATGGTATCCTCCTTTGAATGAATTGAGTGACTCGACTTGGCACATGTTCACGCATGTAGTTGAAATAAAATCAACATAGCCTTCACGATATTTATGTTCATGGTGGATTATATCCTACTCATGCTTGTACCCGGTGTGAATTAATTTTAATGCATGTTTATGGCTGTTGTCGCTCTCTCGGTTGGTCGCTTCCCAGTCTTTTGCTAGCCTTCACCTGTACTAAGCGGGAATATTGCTTATGCATCCAAACTCCTTAAACCCCAAAGTTATTCTAGTGAGTCTACCATACCTTCCTATATGCGGTATTTACCTGCCGTTCCAAGTAAATTTGTATGTGCCAAACTCCAAACCTTCAAATGAAATTCTGTTTTGTATGCTCGAGAAGCTCATGTTTCAACTAGGCCTGCCTATATCTTCCATGCTAGGTGGGTTATTCTCAAGAGGAGTGGACTCCGCTCCTCATTCACGAGAAAGGGCCGGTAACCGGGATGCCCAGTCCCATGATCCAAAAAGATCAAAGCAAATCAATATAATTAAACGAAACTCCCCCAGGGTTGTTGTTAGTTGGAGGCACTCGTTGTTTTGAGCAAGCCATGGATTGATGCTTGTTGGTGGTGGGGGAGTATAAACTTTTACCATTCTGTTTGGGAACTGCCTATAATGCATGTAGTATGGAAGATACAACCATCTCATAGTTGTTGCGTTGACAGTGAAAGTATGCCGCCCAAAATGTTATTCAATCTCTATTTTAAAATCGAGCCCTGGCACCTCTACAAATCCCTGCTTCCCTTTGCGAAGGGCCTATCTTTTTACTCTTATGTTGGGTCATCACCTTCTTATTAAAAGCACCCGCTGGAGAGCACACTGTCATTTGCATTCATTATTATTGGTTTATATTGGGTCTGACTTGACTGTATCTCTTTTACCGTGAATTACAATGTTTAGTCAGTCCTTGATCTTTAAAGGTGCTCTGTATTTATGTTTTGCGGTCTTAGAAAGGGCTAGCGAGATACCATTTTGTTATATCATGTTATGATTGTTTTATTATTATGGCTCGCTAGCTGATTATGCTATTGATACGAGTAATTGTGAGACCTAGGTGTTATTGTGAGTATGGTTAGTTCATAATATTTGCTGAAACCTGAATGCTGGCTTTGCATGTTTACAACAACAAGAGCAAACAGAGTTTGTAAAAGTTTTTCTTTATCACTTTCAGTTTATCAACCGAATTGCTTGATGACAAGCAAAGGTTTAAGCTTGGGGGAGTTGATACGTCTCTACTTTTCCAAACACTTTTGCCCTTGTTTTGGACTCTAACTTGCATGATTTGAATGAAACAAACCCGGACTTACGCTGTTTTCAGCAGAATTACCATGATGTTGTTTCATGTGTAGAAAACAAAAGTTCTCAGAATAAATTGAAAATCCTCGGAGACAAGTTTCAGAAAATATAAAAAATACTGGCAAAAGATGAAGACTAGGGGGCCCACACCCTATCCACGAGGGTGGGGGGCGCGCCCACCCCCTCTGGGTGCGCCCCCTGTCTCGTGGGCCCCCTGCAGCTCCGCCGACCTCAACTCCAACTCCATATATTCCGTCTCGCGGAGAAAAAAAATCTGAGATGAAGTTTCATCACTTTTTACGATACGGAGCCGCCGCCAAGCCCTAATCTCTCTCGAGAGGGCTGATCTGGAGTCCGTTTGGGGCTCTAGAGAGGGGGATTCGTCGCCATCGTCATCATCAACCATCCTCCATCACCAATTTCATGATGCTCACCGCCGTGCGTGAGTAATTCCATCGCAGGCTTGCTAGACGGTGATGGGTTGGATGAGATTTACCATGTAATCAAGTTAGTTTTGTTAGGGTTTGATCCCTAGTATCCACTATGTTCTGAGATTGATGTTGCTATGACTTTGTTATGCTTAATGCTTGTCACTAGGGCCCGAGAGCCATGATTTCAGATCTGAACCTATTATGTTTTCATGAATATATGTGTGTTCTTGATCCTATCTTGCAAGTCTATAGTCACCTATTATGTGTTATGATCCGACAACCCCGAAGTGGCAATAATCGGGATACTTCTCGGTGATGACCGTAGTTTGAGGAGTTCATGTATTCACTATGTGTTAATGCTTTGGTCCGGTTCTCTATTAAAAGGAGGCCTTAATATCCCTTAGTTTCCACTAGGACCCCGCTGCCACGGGAGGGTAGGACAAAAGATGTCATGCAAGTTCTTTTCCATAAGCATGTATGACTATATTCAGAATACATGCCTATATTACATTGATGAATTGGAGCTAGTTCTGTGTCACCCTATGTTATAGCTATTACATGAGGAATCGCATCCGACATAATTATCCATCACTGATCCATTGCCTACGAGCTTTTCACATCTTATGCTTTGCTTATTTACTTTTCTGTTGCTATTGTTACAATCACTATAAAACCCAAAAAAATTACTTTTGTTATCGTTACCATTACTATCATACTACTTTGCTACTAAATACTTTGCTGCAGATACTAAGTTATCCAGGTGTGGTTGAATTGACAACTCAACTGCTAATACTTAAGAATATACTTTGGCTCCCCTTGTGTCGAATCAATAAATTTGGGTTGAATACTCTACCCTCGAAAGCTGTTGCGATCCCCTACACTTGTGGGTCATCAAGGGGGCAGCAGCTGGAGCTGAAATTGTGGCTCTGGAAGTGTCTAGTACTGCAGCTGACTGGGCATCCTCTGGAACTAGGTAGTTGTGGGAAGTATTGGACTATGATGCTCATCATTCTCATCAGTGTTAGCATGCTTTGCCTCATCCACCTCTTTCTTCAGGCTCTCAATAGTGGTCTGAACCTCTGTTGCCTTGACATCCAGATCATAAAACTTGGCTTCTACAATCCTCTCAAGACTCTGCTGGTTCTCTGCGAGGCTGGCCAAGCTTCTCTCGATCCTTCGAGTAGCTTGAATGAGATATTGCATCTAGTTAGTCTTGGTTTTGAGAACTCGAGCTGAGGGAGCAGTAGGCCCTAACGTTCTAGCAGCCTCTGCGCTTACCTGTGCTGCAGCTGAGGTAGGATGGGATGGATCCATCATCACTTTTGTTGTCCTCAAACCCAGGACGAAGTGGCAAATGCTCATGATCTAGTAGAAAAGACTTGTTTGCAACCTTCAAGATGATAAGCATCTGAATATGACGGGCAAAACCACAAGACCTCTTTTGATCAATATTTGTCCTCTTGATAGTTTCTAATATGAGATCCATGACTTTGAGTTTCTCATGTTGGTCAATACGATGCAGGATGTTAATGGAGTGACCTCAAATCATCCTAACATCACCTGACTTGGGCATCAAAGTATGCCTCATGATGGTGTTGGAGGTAGCAAGTCTTGCCAAAAAATGATAAACATAGCCAAGCTTACGAGAGTCCTTGTACTCCTCATGAATAATCGTGTATAAGTTAGCCATGGAATTATGATCCATCTTTGGCTTAGCATAGACATCAATGTCGTTCTAATCAGTTTCAGGCACACCAAGCAATGTGGCACACTCAAGCACGCTAGACTCGTACTTGACTCCTTTGGTCATTCAAACAATCCTCCCATTGGGATAGAAGTGAGCTATAGAGTAAAATTGCATGATCATCTCATCGTTCCATGCAGTCAGCTTCTTCCCAATGAACTCATCAACATCAACAGTTCTAAAATCCTCATGAACATGGGGAAATTTGTCCTCATGAAGTTCAATATACTTCCAGTCCACCCACTTCATATCACTGACTATGGGCTTCTTGCCAAGGAACACTATCTCATAGAAATCTTGTTGTTCTTTGGTGTGGAAGTGATAGTCTACAACAACCCTCCTTATGATGGAGTAGGGATCAGATTCCCTCCATTTCCTGAGACCTTTATCCTTACTCTTCTTCATGTTCTCAACAACTGGATGAGTGTCATTGTGTTCAGGCAATCTAGGTCTTAGCTTCATAAGCATTGTGGCACCATACTCTTCTTCTTCTTCTCTTTCAGGCACTCGGGCCTTGTTCTTCTTAGCGGCAGAGATATTTCTGATGGTCTTGCCCTTTGGCTTGGATGCAACAACTTTATTTGTCTTGGAAGTTGGATCTTTAGGCTTAGACTTTAAGGGGGCTGCAGTCTTCATAGCATCTGCCATAAGCTTCTGTTGCTTGGCAAGAGGTGGGCTAGTAGCTGGTTCTTCCTCCTCTTCTTCCTCATGTTCATATGGATCGTCATACATGGATGGTCTTCTGCCAACAACATGAATTGTCCTCTTCCTTTCCTTCCTTTTTGTGCCTACTGCCTTAGCCATAGACTTGCTTGCAGCTAGCTTGGTACTTGCAGCAGTGCCATATTCTTTGGGAAGCACAACTTTATTCTTCTTTGATGTGTCTTCTTCTGCAACAAAGTCTTCATAGTAGCTTCCTTCAGGCCCTGGTGGCTGCCTTTGGTAACTTCGGAGAACTTATCTCTCCTTTCATAGTAGCTTCCTTCAGGACTGGAACTTGCACTCAGATCAACATCCTGCTCGTCTGACCTATTATGGCTATCACTGACATTTGGCATACTAACATCTGCACCTGTGAAGTAGATGGGGTAGAGTAGAATGGATGAGCATCACAAAATGCAGCTGGTTTTTGAAAAATTTGAGTTCAAATCTTAGTTTCAAGTTTTCACAAAAGACATATCGAATCCAACGAGTTGATCATTTCGATGACACCGAAGCACTCAATAGAAACTTGGCACACAATTTCGGTAAGACCGATATGTGATTCGGTTCCTCCGAGATGCTAGGGATTAGTACAACTCGGTTGCACCGAGATGTACTAGTGAAATGGCCCAAAAGCCAGATCGGTGACTCCAAGACTTTCACATTGGTCGGTCCAAGTTGTATTCGGCGGAAACTTAAACCTAAAATTTTACTCACATCTAATCTATGGAATTCATACAGGGACTAGAGTATTTGCAAAGTGTGGCAAGAATCATGGCGAAAACCCTAGTGCATTGAATCGGAAGTAGAAGCACAAGGGGACCGGATTTTACCCTAACCTGGCACAAATCCTCTAGGGCGACAATGGAGGGAGAGATTTTCGTTGACGGCGATGGAATCCAACAGCGAGGGTGCGCTGGACAGAACGATGACGGCCCAGAGACTGAGCCGACAACAGCTTGGTGCGGTGATGAAACGATTGAGAAAATTTCAACCGCATGGGCATGCGGGATATATGTACCCATTAGCTATCGGTGGCTCCGAGTGAAACAGATCGGTGGCATCGAGATGTGTAACTGCTAGCAGTACCACACATCGGTGACTCCGAGATGGTTCAGTTTGGTTGCACCAAATGAAAAGCCAGATCAATACAAATGGTTTTGGTGAGACCAATGAAAATGAGTTGGTCAGACCAAAAGATATTTAGAAGGTTTTGTAATCCAGTCTTTGACAAATCGGTGACTCCGTGTGCACCTCACCTGAAAGGTCAGAAAAGACTTGTTCAAACTTTGTGATATAGCAAAAAAGAATTTAGACAAGTCGAAATAGATAGCTAGAGAAGGTTCTTAGGCATTGTTGTACACCCGTTTGGCCAAATTAACCAAATCAATCAAACTACAAATGGATGTCCTCGAATGAGAAATATGCATACTAACATGCTCACACAATAAGATAGCAAATGAAATATGTGTCAAACATGTACAACCAATTCTAGCAACTATCAAGCAATGGGTGATGACATAGTCATCTATATATGAGTATATTTACTTAGGAGCCAAATGAGAACATTTAATCATAGGTCATACTCATCGTTTAAGCACAAGTGGGGTTACCACTTTTCCATAAACCATTAATGTGTTCACACCATTAGAGTTGCTTTAGCTAAATTCTTAGAGCAAAGCTCCCCTTATATGTGATATCCCCCCAAAGAGGGATGAACTAACCTTGGGTTTTGTCGATGATGACTTCATGTAGATAGTGTAGATGTGGTGCTTAATGTTGATGTAGACCATCAAGAGTTGGGAGCAATCCTTGAGTTTTGCACTTTCAATACCTACATGGGTTAGTCCCACAAGGAACACACAAAGATTACCATAGACATAGAGTAAAATACACATATTACGATGTCCATGAATGCATTGAATACCTTGTCCCTTGACTTACCAACAAGAGGGTTTGTGACTCCATGAACTAGTGCAAGATGTTGAAGTCGGTTGCACAAGTTCTCGCCAAAATGAATATGAGTGAAGTTTGTTGGCGGAGTCACCCTTAAGAACTCTCTAGTTCTTCTTCTTTGAGACCTGATATGTCTCCGTCGTATCTACTTTTACAAACACTTTTTCTCTTATTTTGGACTCTAATTTGCATGACTTGAATGAAACTAACCCGAACTGATCATGTTTTCAGCAAAACTACCACGGTGTTGTTTTTGTGCAGAAATAAAAGTTCTCAGAATCGACCAAAACTTTTTGGAGATTTTTTATGGAATATATAAAAATACTGGAGCAAAGACCCACTAGAGGGTCCACCAGGTGCCCACGAGGCACTAGGGCGCACCCATCCCCCTCGGGGTGCCCTGGTGGCTTGTGGGGCCCACGTGGCTCTGCTGACCCTAATCTCAAGTCTATAATTCCTATTTCTTGAGAGAAAAATAAGAGAGGAAGTTTCATCACATTTTACGACACGGAGCCGCTGCCGCCACCTCATGTTCTTCATCGGGAGGCCAGATCTGGAGTCCGTTCAGGGCTTCGGAGAGATGGATCTTCCGTCCTCGTCATCATCAACCATCCTCCATCACCAATTTCATGATGCTCACTACCGAGAGTGAGTAATCTCTTCACAGGCTTGCTGGACGGTGATGGGTTGGATGAGATTCATCATGTAACCGAGTTGGTTTTGTTAGGGCTTGATCCCTAGTATCCACTGTGTTCTGAGATTGATGTTGTTATGACTTTGCTATGCTCAATGCTTGTCACTAGGGCCTGGGTGCCATGATTTCAGATCTGTACCATTTATGTTTTCACCAATATATTTGTGTTTTTGATCCGATCTTGCAAGTTATATGCACCTGCTACGTGTTATGATCTGCATAACCCAAGATGACAATAATTGGTATTCTTTTTGGTGATTACCGTAGTTTGAGGAGTTCATGTATTCACTATGTGTTAATGCTTTGTTCCGAATCTTTATTAAAAGGAGGCCTTAATATCCCTTAGTTTCCTTATGGACCCCGCTGCCATGGGAGGGTAGGACAAAAGATGTCATGCAAGTTCTTATTATAAGCACGTACGAGTATATAGGAATACATGCCTACATTACATTGATGAATTGGAGCTAGTTCTGTGTTACCCTAGGTTATGACCATTATATGATGAATATTATCCAACGTTATCACCGATCCAACGCCTACGAGCTTTTCACATATTGTTTCTTGCTAAGTTGCTAATGTTGCTACTACTGTTACAATTGCTACAAACTATTGCTTCTATTGTTACCGTTACCACTACTATTGTTATTGTTGCCATTACTACTATGCTACTAATCACTCTGCTGTAGATATTCAGTCTCCAGGTCTGGTTGAATTGACAACTCAACTGCTAGCACTTGCAAATATTCTTTGGCTCCATTTGTGTCGAATCAATAATTTTGGGTTGAACACTCTACCCTCGATAAATGTTGCGATCCCCTATACTTGTGGGTTATAAATACCTTTTTCTGGTGCTGTTGCCGGGGTGCATAGCTATATTTATTGAGTCACTTGGGATTTATATTTGTTGACCACTATGAAGAATCTTAAGGAGGATAGAACCAAGATCGTCCCCTCTAAGATGAGGGGAGGTAAGGAACTGTTATCTAGCTCTGCACTTTATTCACCTTCTGTTTTGAGTAAGCTTGCAACACCACCACCTGTTATTAATCCTGATATGGCGCAAGTAATTGATGGTGCTACTTCTGCTATCAATGATGTTATTGATGATGCTAGTACTTTTCTTGATAAGAATGTGCCACTAGGTGAATTTCTTGATGAACAACTTGCTAAACCTAAAGAAATTGAGAATGTTGAAACTGATGAAATTACTGAAACTGATGAAGTTATTGAAACTACAAATTATGAAACACCTATTCAACCTAGCTCTCCTAGATATGAATTTCCTACGATACACGAGGGTTATGTTATGGATGGAGAGGTAGCTACGAATTTTCTTGCTTGTAAGGATAGAGATGATCTTAAGAAAATACTATGCAAGTTTGATACATCTCCAACGTATCTATAATTTTTGATTATTCCATGCTGTTTTATTATCAATCTTGGATGTTTTATAATCATTTTATAGTCATTTTATATCATTTTTTGGTACTAAACTATTGACATAGTGCCAAGTGCCAGTTGTTGTTTCTGCATGTTTTTTTACATCGCAGGAAATCAATATTAGACAGAGTCCAAATGCCACGAAATTTTACTGTGATTTTTTTATGGACCAAAAGGAAGAAGTTGGGCCCTGGTTGCACCCGCATGCGCTTGCCGCTGTTGCCCCACGACCTCCTGGTCGTGGCCATGGCTAGCCTGTGCTTGTGCACGGCTATGCGTGTGGCTCGGCTGTGCCCCTGACCATGGGGGCCGGCCTAATTAGATAGGACTAATCTAATTTTAGTTAGGGGTAATTAGTGTTATATTAATTAATGTGTCAATGACAGGTGGACCCACTATTAAATTAAAGTGCTAAGTTAATTTAAAAATATCCAAGTCAATGGCAATTGGGCCCCGCATGCACTATGCCCCTTTGACTAGTCAATGTTGACTGCTCACTCAGCAGTCAATGGCCCCACATGTCAGCCACAGTGGCTAGTCCACAGTGGGTACACATGGTATCTGATGTTTATATTTTGAAATAATAAAATTGCAAAAATTGTTAAAACTTTGGAAATTCATATAAAATAAACCGTAACCCAGATGAAAATAATTTATATATGAAAGTAGATTAGAAAAATATAACAAATTCGAATATCTCATCCACATATCTGTGTCCACAGTAATAGGACGACTTGGAGTTGTATCTCGTCCTCTTACAACTAAAAACTGATACTTGATGAAACACACCCAGATTAGAGACATATACCCCCGGAGATCAATTTCTCTCAGGGAGCCAAGGAGGGGATCTCCGGGCAAGTTATTTCTATATGTATGTGTGATGTTACAATTTAATCTCTTCTCTTCTACTGCTGCAAGATGATGGCTGCAGATGGTGGTATCTTTGATAGGATGAGCTTCTCCCCCTTTCCTGGCATTTCTGCATTTTAGTGCACAATATTATCCCATGCCTTTGATACCAATGCATATCTAATGTAGATCTGATATAAGTATTACGAGTACTTCGGATGAGTACTCACGGTTGCTTTGCTACCCTTTTCATTCGACCCAGTTGCAGCAACAGCTGGTAGCACTGCGGAGGCAGGTTTCCCCGATGGTGCCTATTACGTGGAGACCGATGGCCCGGAGTAGTACAGAGCTCCCAGACAGGAGGCCTCGCCTTTCGATCTAGTGTCATTGGTTTGCTCAACCTTCTTAAGGCAAAACTTGTCTAACTATTTCTGGACTAAGATAATATTTTACTTTGATGACTAATGTATTTTGGGTCCTTCTGGCCCTGGCTTGTAATATAAAGATTTATGTTTATCCTTTGTGTCGTAGATGTGTTGTGATATTGACGTGAGTCACCGTTCGTGATCATGCATGATGTGTGTATGATTAGTGCATGATTATAAACGGGGGCGTCACAAAAACTTAATAAAACTAATATGACTGCTATAGAGGGTCTAATGCTAAATAAAAAATATCTCCTCGGGATGGCAGAATATCTTCTTTAAAAAGTAGCTTAATCCCATCTGCTATAGCTCGAAGCAGGACCGGGAGCCAACATATCCAGGACTAATATGTTGTTGTATCGACACAGATTTCTCTTTCTAACCACACCATTACAAGTATCTCCATTGTTATTCCAAAAAGGATGGTCAAAATGGGTAGAACCGATATCAATCCATAGACTTCTTTTAATAATTCTGATTTTGAAAAAGAATCGATAGTTTCTACCTCTACCCTATCTATTATCATTTCAATGATCAACTTCCCCCAAAATGATATATATACTACCTAACATCGTCATGATATCCGCCAATTTCATTTTTTAACTAGCTGAGGAAGAATTTGCAAATCGATAAAATCGGGTGGATGGATTTTCCATCTCCACGGGAAAAGGCTATCATCTTCTACTAGATAAATGCCTACTCAACTTTTGGGGCTTCTACTCTTACATAAAGCTTTTGCCTTGACCGTTCAAAATTGGGTGAAGGTTTTTTACCAAGAATTTTATACTAAAAATCATTTCATTTAGAATTCTTTTCTTTCTTAAAGCGTCGAACTTCTAAATTCTCATAAGGTCCTCTAGGAATTTTTTTCTACAACTTGTTGAATTATTTTGATGGATTCCCTCATTTCACCAACTTGTACTAAATAGCGAGGTAACGAATCCCCTTCTTTTTGCCATTAGACTTTCCGATCAAATCGGTTGTAAGATTCATAAGGATCTACTATAGTTCTTGATAAAACCCCTTATGTTTTTTATCTTCCTGAAGACCTTAGGAATAATTTTTTGGTTATGCAAACCAAAAGGAATTGTGTTTTGGGGTTGTACCAAGTCTGAAACCGAGTGGATTTATTTTTTGTCCCATATTTTTCTATTCTATATTTTTTTACTCGGAATCAAAATCTTAGATGGACCTACAAGCCATATTGCACCATCCATGGACAAGTCTAAACAACAGTAGACGTTTGGTTAGCTGTCGTGCCAGTGCCGTTCAGCAAAACATCGTCCGTGAAGTACTTCCAAATAAATATAATGTCGTAGAAGGTAAGCAGAGCTAAAGAGAGGAGTTATGGCGCCAGCCCTCATGTCTCCGCCAAAAAACAGGGGCAAGGAACGGTGAAAAGGCTCTACTTTTTTCTTTGGACGTCGATAACTGCCACACGTGTGGCAGGAAAGGAGACGCACCACACGTCTCTAATGCAAATAGATTGTCACGTCATCGCATTTATGCATGCGAGAATCTTTTTGGATTTTTAGTTTTTAAAATGTTTTATCTCTTAAATGAAAAATCTGATTGAAGATCAGTTTTCACCATTAAATCCCTCGCGACGAGATCTTCAAAACTAGATCTCATATCAATATATTTCGGCAAAAAAAATTTGGTTAAAAGTTGCCATGTCTATTGCACATGAATTGCCATAATATTTACACTAAGTTGCCATGATATGTTTCAACTATTTTCTTTTACATTAAAAAGTAAATTTTAACATATTATAAAACGGAGAATTAAGAAACTAGACTTGCCATGCACCATAAACTAAAATTGCCATGATACATGCACTTAAAATTGCCATGGTTCAATAAAAAAAATATTTTCATGATCAAAGTACTGGAATTGCCATCATCAAAAAACTAAAATTGTCATGATCTACAAACTAAAATTGTGACATGGCAACTTTAGCTTAAGCACTATGGCAACTATAGCGTAAACATCACGGCAAGTTATGGGCAAAAAAAATCGTCGAAACATATCAACATGGGGTCTAGTTTTGAAGATCTCGTCGAGACGGATTTAATGGTGAAAACAGATTTTTAGTTCACTTTTTTATTTAGGAGATAAAACATTTTTATGCCGAAAACCAAAAAGATTTCTGCTGATGTCATCTATTCATACGTAGCAAAATGAGTGGTGATGGAGGTGTGTGGGTGATCTGCAAATGCCCACACATGTGGGCGTTAGTTTTTCCGTTTTCTTTTGAGAAAAAAGGCTTTACTTCATCTGCCAGGATTCAAAAACCCTCAGCTTCCTGACGACCCATTATTGACATCTTGATATGGCCAGCTCATAACGTTTAACTTTGTCGAGTCACCCCCGAAACTCCGATCGAAACGGTGCTCCTCTGCTCGACGTCCACAGGATGGGACGTAGAATATCCAGCGAGCGAGCATTACATCGATGTATGCACATTGCAACAAATAATCACAAAAGGCTTTACTTCAACTGCAATGATTCAAAATCCTCAGCTTCCTGACAACCCATTAGGCCTTGTACAATAAGCGTCTCTCCTGTAGAAATAGGCACCGGTGCTTCAGAAAACCCGGTTTATTTTTATAAGCTCCTCCCCTAAGCACCTCTCATTGTACAAGGCCTTATTGATGTTTTTTTAGGAAAGGCCATCATGGCTAGCTTTATTAAAATTAAACAATGTTTACATCGTCTACGAGCTTACTGGCAACACAGTCAGGAGGCTCGTCCAACCAACTGAAAGAAGATTTATTACAGAAACAAAAATTAGCTAGCGCATGAGCTGCTTGATTACAAGAACGATAACAATGCTAATGACCTTCCCGATCAAGGAACTAGTATCCACACATTCCGCGAAGATTGCCGCCGCTGAGTCCCACCATCTAGTTTGACCATTACAAAAGTTAATAACCTGTAGGGAGTTTGATTCCGCTTCCAACCGATTGAATCCAAGAGAATTAGCAAAAACTAGACCGTCTCTCATTGCCAAAGCTTTTGTAGTGATCACATCTGCAGCGAAGGGGATAAATTTGCATTGTGCCACCACAAAGTTTCCTCTAACATCCCGAAGTATGGCCGTTTGTAGCGCCTGCACCTTCATCTGGATAAAAAGCTGCATCGACATTCAATTTAATAAAGTGAGGGTCTGGCTTACTCCATTTTGCTTGAGGGAAGCTAGGGGTGAGTGATGATGCCCTCTGGTGATTGCTCCCAATGGATAGCACTGACAGCGCCCATCTCCACTGTGGTGGAACCGATTCATTATGCGTTATTTGTCTTCTGATCCACCATAGGTACCAACCTCCCATGGCTATAACCTGTTTGAAGTTCAATGATGGATGCATAGCTACTTGTTGATCTGACAATGAGAGTATATATTCAAAGATGGCCGAACCTGATCTGTCAACATGTATTGCTTGGTCAATCATATGAGTTAACCCAAGATGGGACCACAAGGATCGTGCATTAGTGCACAAGAATAGCAGATGTCGGATGTCCTCAGCACCTTGATGACAGATGGGGCATGCACCATTTGAACCAACATGCCTATTAGTGAGGATAGCACGAAGCGGGATAATTCCTGCAAAATTCTCCAACCAAAAATCTGAACTTTACATGGACATTGCAGCTTCCAGAGAGTACTCCATGCAGTTAAAGGGGTGGATCCACTTGGGCGCCCCATCATATTTGCATGCACCCAGAAAGTATGCATCCACTACATATGATAAGCACTTCGAACTAAAAAAATCCCAGTTCTGTTTGGGTGCCATGCTATAAAATCATCAAATCCTTGTAAGTGAATAGGTATTTGGAGTATCCTGCGTGAATCAACAGGGTTGAATAAGTTTGAGATCAACGTCTCATCCCGTGTTCCACTTGTAGGGTCAATTAGTTTGCAAAATCTAGTTAATATTGTCTGGCCCCATGGTGTGATTACCTTTCTATCCGGGCTAGAAGGTATCCACGGATCCGACCAAATGTTCACATGCTCTCCAGACCCAATTCTCCAAATATAACCTTTTTTGAAGGTATCTAACCCCTTCCGAATACTTTGCCATGTAAACGAGGATCCATTTTTTGGTGTAGCATCTAGGATACTGTCATTTGGAAAATACTTAGCCTTCAGAACTCTTGCAACCAGTGAGTCCGGGTCAGTAATTAACCTCTAGCATTGTTTAGCCAACATCGCCAGATTAAAAGAATAGAGATCCCGAAAACCCATACCTCCCTCACCTTTTGGGATACAAAGCTTCCACCATGCCATCTAGTGCATCCTCTTATTCTCCTCATCATCACCCCACCAGAATTGTGCAATTATATCTGTGATCTCTTTACATTTTCCTTTAGGTAGGCTGAACACGGACATGGCAAATATAGGTATAGCTTGAGCAACAGCTTTTAACAAAATCTCCTTACCCCCAACAGACAATATCTTTTCCATCCATCCCATCAGTCTAACTTTAATTCTCTCTACAAAGTGCCTGAAACAATCACTTCTGTCTGCACCCACTAAGGCTGGAAGACCAAGATACTTACCAGAGAGAGCTTCTGTATCAATGTGTAAGATTTGACAAATCTCTGCCTTTGAAACTACACTTGTATTCGGGCTAAAGAAAATGCTTGACTTGGCTATGCTCACCATCTGTCCTGAGCTTTGAAAATAGGTATCTAGTGTTTGTTGTAAGGAAGTTGCATTTAACACATCTACTTTCATGAGAATTAGACAATCGTCAACAAATAAAAGTGTGTAACTGACGGTGCATTCCTGCACACTCTAATCCCATCCATGCCACCAACTTCTTCATACTGCAACATACTAGAGAGCCCTTCTGCACAAAGAAGGAACAAGTATGGGGAGAGAGGATCCCCCTGTCGAAGACCCCTAGTTGGGGTAAACACTTCTGTTTCTTTAGAGTTAAACCTCACTCTATACCTGACAGATGAAACACAAGCCATGATCATCTCTATCCAATGCTCATGAAACCCCAACTTCTGCATCATGCTTTTCAAGAAAATCCACTCCACACGATCATATGCCTTGTGCATATCCAATTTTACTGCACAAAGCCCTGATTGTCCAGCTCTTTTATTTTTAATCTTGTGAACGCATTCATAAGCTATCAAGATGTTATCAGTTATAAGTCTACCAGGAACGAAGGCACTTTGTGTGGGAGAGATTATATCCGGCAGAATGCTCTTCAATCTTGCAGCCAACATTTTTGAAACGATCTTGTACAAACCGTTACATAGGATTATAGGTCTATACTGAGTAATCAATTCAGGGTTGTCCACCTTAGGAATAAGAACTAAGGAAGTATCATTCCACTCGGCTGGTATCTGACGGTTATTTAGAGCAAACAGTACCTCTTGAGTGATGTCATCCCCAAGAATATGAGAGCAACTAGAGCGCTCGTAACGAACGGTTCGGGAGCGCCCCGTGCAGAGTGCTCCCGCTAGGGAATACCAGGTGGCATGGTTGGTTCCCGGTTTTCCCTTTCCGGTTTGTGGTTTCGTGCGTTTTGCACTTTGACCCTCATACTACCACATTTTTCCGTTTTCCCTTTCCATGTGAAAACACAAAAAAATACCAGTTCGCGCGCTTGGTTCCCTGTTTCCCTATCACATTTCCCTTTCTGTTCCCATTATATTTCCTGGTAATGGAGATTTATGGGGTAGTTACGGGCGGGGACTACCAACACTATCAAATGTGACCTTTCAAGTAACGAAAAAAGCAACTTTTTAATGTAAAACGGTAGTCTTAAGAATTGTTCAATCATGTGACTTCTTTATAGGCACAGGTGAGCACTAGGAGAGGCACGGGTGTATAACTTTACTAAATTGAAGAAAAACATGCTAGTTCGTGCGGTGTGCTGGTTCGTGCGGCGCGTTGCCCGTCGCGGTGTGACACGGCGCCTCCGGCGCGAGGGAACCTCCTGCTCGCCTTCGGCTCGTTTAATTTTCATAAACATCTTGAAGGGGGGGCATAGGTCTAAGTGTGTGTTGATCGAAGTGTGTGTTGGGTCGTGCAGCGTGCTAGTTCGTGCGGCGTGTTGTCCGTTGCGGTGTGACACGGCGCCTCCGGCGCGAGGGAACCTCCTGCTCGCCTTCGGCTCATTTAATTTTCATAAACATCTTGAAGGGGGGGGGCATAAGTCGAAATG
>NC_041383.1:503321108-503321979 GCF_002162155.2 Triticum dicoccoides
GGGAACCTCCTGCTCGCCTTCGGCTCGTTTAATTTTCATAAACATCTTGAAGGGGGGGCATAAGTCGAAGTGTGTGTTGGGTCGTGCAGCGTGCTGGTTCGTGCGGCGCGTTGTCCCTCACGGTTTGACACGGCGCCTTCGGCGCGAGGGAACCTCCTGCTCGCCTTCGGCTCGTTTAATTTTCATAAACATCTTGGAGGGGGGGCATAGGTCGAAGTGTGTGTTGGTCGTGCAACGTGCTGTTTCGTGCGGCGCGTTGTCCGTCGTGGTGTGACACGGTGCCTCCGGTGCGAGGGAACCTCCTAGCAGGTCGTGCAAAAGGCAAGCTGCTTTGTTTCGGAACACACAGGTTTGAAGAATGTGCAGTCACGTCTGGTTAAGAGTTATGCTTTGTTGATGATATATAGGTTTGTGTGTTTATGCACATGTGTGCATACTACAAAGGCATTGTTATGTTGCCTCTGTAGGCACAGGTTTGAAGCATGTGAAGTCACGTGTGCGTAGGAGCTAGCAACGGTTGAGGCGCTCTTGGTATTTGTGTGTGTGGATATTGCCCGGAGGCATGGTGACCCAGGGTTTGGTGGCACGAGGCCATGTCGCCTCCGGAGGCACGGGATGGTGCTTTCCAGAGTCACGCGTAAGGGTATGTGTGTGTATGGATATTGCCCGGAGGCATGGTGACCCGGGGTTTGGTGGCACAAGGCCATGTCGCCTCTGGAGGCACGGGACGGTGATTTCTAGAGTCACGCGTAAGGGTATGTGTGTGTATGGATATTACCCGGAGGCATGGTGACCCAGGGTTTGGTGGCACGAGGCCATGTCGCCTCCGGAGGCACGGGACAGTGCTTTCCAGAGCCACGCGTAAGGGTAT
>NC_041383.1:503322456-503427711 GCF_002162155.2 Triticum dicoccoides
AGGCCATGTCGCCTCCGGAGGCACGGGACGGTGCTTTCCAGAGTCACGCATAAGGGTATGTGTGTGTATGGATATTGCCCGGAGGCATGGTGACCCAGGGTTTGGTGAGGCCATGTCGCCTCTGGAGGCACGGGACGGTGCTTTCCAGAGTCATGCGTAAGGGTATGTGTGTGTATGGATATTGCCCGGAGGCATGGTGACCCAGGGTTTGGTGGCACGAGGCCATGTCGCCTCTGGAGGCACGGGACAATGCTTTCTAGAGTCACGCGTAAGGGTTCGTTTTGGGAGTCACTGCTGTTGTACAAATAAGAAGAGGCATTGTTGTTTATAGTTTACTGGCGCTCTCTTATGATGTAAGACGCACTGTTGTCGAAATAGTTCTTTTTTCAACATGAACACACAATTTCTAACTACATTACATATAAATGTGAGTTATTGACAAACTGTTTTGTCACGTCTAGATAGAATTAGCTTTGCGGGCTAAATCAAAAGTCTTAGTCTTCATTTTTGCTTAAGATCTTGCTAATCTCGTCACCCATTTCACTAGCTTTAACTTGATTCATCTCGCTATTTAAGAGAATGTACATTGCCTCTGCCCTCTAGTCTTCGACCTCATCCTGTGAAATTTTGCCGAGAAGAGAAGTATATTATTAGAGTTTGTGCATATAAGTTGTTTATAAGTAAATATATATAAACTTACTGTCAAATCTTCCAGGTCTTCGACAAACTTTTCACCATTGTAGAGGAATGCAAGCTTTAAAACAACAAATGTTGATTCTCCCTTTTCTACCACTGGAACATCTTGCACGGTATGAGTCTGCCATCTTGTACCCTTGGCATTCATTGTTTGTCCTAGTATGATGTTGAAGACTTCTTTAAACCGGTACCTGGGAATATTGTATTTTGTAATTAATTGTTTTAATATTGCAACTTGTAAAACTAAAAAAATTGTTATGTATAAATGCTTACGATTGCCAACTTATGAACATGATATTCCTGAAACTGTCTTTCTCTTTTTTCTCTGGCATCTTCATTTTCCTGAAGTACTCGACTTGCTTCTTCTGCTGTCAATTTATCGATGTGTATCTTTTATTTTTCAAATTCCTCGTGAGTTGTTTCTCGAGGATCAATAATGTGAACTTTGTGTTTGTATTTGTCCAGCACATATAGTACATAGCGGTCATGCTTCTCCATTGGAATGAATATCTGCGTACAAAATACTTGTTGCTTAGATGACAGTTTAATATAAAGTAATTTAATAGAACACATATTTTCTGATTTTGTCATGGTAGAATAGGTTGTTACCATGTTTGCTGTTGAGAGCTTTTTCCGTTAATTTTCCTTGAGATACATGGGAACCAGCTGATTCTTTGTTTTTTGCAATTCATTTTTAAATTTTGTAATAGTAGTTGTGTGTTTCTTCAAATCCAATATATGCTGCAAACAATATTTATGATGAAAAAAACTGTTAGAAAAAAGAGCCGTGTAAGAATATAAAAAGAGTAGTTGTTGCAATGTTCACAAGATTTTGCTTTTCAAAAGTTTACCTCTGCAAAGTTTGGGCCTAATATTACTCTGTCACTCTGTTTTGATTCTTGTCTGATTTCCCAGATTTCTGCTATGTCATCGAGGATCCTCTTTTCCATATGATGTCATTTGTTCGTCTATGCTAGTCTTGGGCCAAATACTGCCTTCAGCTGGGCTCCAGTAAGTTGCGTGCTTTCACTGTCCTTGCGGATACGCCTAAATATAGTTTTGCTGCGACAGGGGAGATAAAATAATTTTGGAGGTGACGGTTAGTGAGAAACAGATTCTTACATTATTTTTGGCCTCTGTCCAACTATTTTGAGGTGCAATAGAAAACAACTCACTTTTTGTATTCCTCCTGCCAGCTGTCGCTCATGACTAGATGGAAGAGGTCGGACGCCTCCTTTGTGTGTTGGAAGCAATGAGAATGTTTTGGATATGGACTGGTGCTTTGTCTTTTTTTCCTTTTTGTTTCATCTGTTCAGTCAACGGAAGCAGATATGTAATATGTAAGCTCTCGTGATATGATAGATGTTGGTGAACACCGTGTGATGTGTAGGTTATTACAAAAAAAGAGGATAAGTAGAAATGATTTTCTTACCTTTTTTGGTGGAAAAGAACTTTGAAGTTTCTGGTTTGAATTCTTTGATTCTTCCAGGTAGTTGCTCCCACTTTACTTGGTTTGTTTCACCAAATATGGCTGTAAAAAGGAACTCTGGTTTCCACTCGGCATCTACATTGCTTTGCTGCATGGAGGTCATCGGATATTGAAGTATTCAAGTAGTGCTGCTTGTAAAAATTAAAATTGTTGCTCTTGTACTATTCACTTACATTGAAATCCTCATAATCTTTTATGAGTTCAATGCCATTCTAGTATTTTGCAAATTGAGCCATGAAGTGTCCGCATTGGGTACCCTGCTGTTTTGGCACGCAAACTCTGTTAGGTGTTTGTGCTATCCTCGACCAGTTTGGTTTGCTGTTGGCTTGTAGCTCCGCTTCGCCATAATGCTTCTTCATGAGTGCGTGCATCTTTTTAATCTGTGTTATTGTTGGGTTTTGCCATTAATAAAGGGAATGCAGGAATTGGAAAACTAATTAGAAAAGAAGGTTGAATTGACATACCAGTTCTTGGTGGTCCTTATGGTGTGTTTTCCATGTTTTTTTCCATCTCTGTGTCTGTAATTCAGTGAGTCAAGTATGTCGATGGAGTTCGTGTACTTGTTGAGCACGTACAGTGTGTAGTATTTATCTGTGTTGTGAGGTATCATAATCTGCAGTGTTTGGAGACAGAGTGAGTTAAAGTTAATTCTTGTCAGGAGAATTAAATGACATGTGAATGTGCAATCTGTAGGAAGAATGAGTTATGTTTCTATATTTCTATTATCTCACCAGCTTTTTCTTTAAAAGTTCCTTGCCTGTTACAAGGGGTGCAAACTCTTTCAATGCTTCTTCCTCATTGAACTCTGCTAGTCCTCCTTCCTCTCCAGTTTTAACACCGAGCACGACCTGCGACCAAAAAGTTTTCTACTTTTTAGTTCATTCTTTGTATTCACTGAAATGATGCAAGTGTTTTTGTCAAAATGGACTTCATACATTTGCAAATTCTACGGGAAGTATGGTTCTATCGGTTGTGTTGTATTGTTGCTGCGATGTCCATTCGTCAAACAATGCATTTGCGATGGAGCCCTCCATCTGTCCATCATCTCCTTTCCTTAGCTGTGCCATTATTTGTTTTCCTGTAATCCAATCGGGTCGCGTTGAGCTAATATATATGTTTAGACTGCAAGCAGAAAAAGTTTATACATTAGTTAGGTTGGTTTAAAAGGGGGCAACATTTGTTTGTTTTTTTATTTATGCAAGAGAAAGTACTTACTCTCCGCATTCGTCCTGTCCTTCTTTGCTGAATAGGTATTCATGGAGTGCTCTGGCTTTGTTCATGAATTTGAAATCTCCTGCGACAAATGTAGGAATCTTGATTTCTCCAAGGAGCCTTCTTGAAGGCTTTACCGGCCTTTTCTTGACCGAGATTTTCTTGTCTGAGCTGTTCTCAGATGATTGAGGCATTGAATGTTCTCCTGACTCTTGCTGCAAGATTGTCAGATATGGCTTGGGATTTTTGTTGAATTCATAGCTTTCATGCTCGGTCAGCCATGTTTTGATTAAATCGAAGTTAGAGCCCATCTTTATATGGTCGTTGTACACCTCTAGTTGTAGTGGGTTAAGGCTTGAAAGAAATTCGTCAACTTCTTCCTGCTTTTCCATTGTTTTTGGTTTTAGGAAGTCTAAAGAGATGGTGCTGGAGGTGCCTTGCTGATTGCTTGTTGAGCCTGTTTCTTCTTGAAGAAGAACATGTTGTTTCTTCTGCTCGGAAACCTGTTGTTGTGTATTTGGTACGTCGTTACTTCTGTCATCCTCTTTTAAATCAATGCCTGTTTGTTCCAGTTGCTCTATGGTCGTGATATTGTTGTTGATATTTTGCTCGTCTGTTTCCTCTTCGGCATGGTGTGGTATCTTGTCGTCTGGTGGTGGTTGATCTGGTTCTATTGGTGGATCATTTTGTTCGTGGTCTGTGCAAGATTGTTGGGCGACGGCGTGGCTGCTGACATCCATAATATCTTTGCGTTTATTGGATATATCAATAACTTCATGCTCTTGTGTGGTTGTCGCATGCATAATATGTTCTTTTGGCCCGGTAGTTGGCGGAAACTCTTCTAGTACGCAACATTCTGCTTGTTGCATTTCTTTGTCTTCCATATCTACTTCATATTTCAGCATATATGTAAAATAATAATTAAAAAAATATTACTTCTTCTAGTGTTATGAAACTGTAAGATTTAGTTTCTGAAAAGACTTACCTGTTGTACACTTGATTAGTGACAATTTTGTATTCCCTCTGTGTTGACTGATTAGTTGATATAGAACCTTTTTCCTCAACTTTCGTACTTGTTCTGGCTTTAAGGTTGCCGTTGTTCCATCACTGGAGTAGTGCTTCAGGTTCATGTACATATAGAATGCGCAGTCCATTCTGCATGTAGATGAATGGTACTGGTAAGATTGTTGCATTCAAGAAACGGAAAGAAGAGAATAGTTTGAGCAATGGTAGTGGTAATTGTTGTATTGAAAAGACGAAAGAACAGAATTATTTCAGTAATTGTAGTATTGAATCTTGCATTGAAAAAAAGAAATAAGTGAAGATGTTGGAAGTGCTTACGTGTCTTCTCCTTGAAGTGGCACCTGCAGTCTGACCTTTTTGTAATGGTCGATGCTTTTTTCTGAAAGCTGTAGCTCTGTGCTTATGTGCTTCCAGATTTTCATTAATTTGCTGGTTACATTGTTGAAGAATTCTATTGTGCCTGGATATGCAGTTGAAGAGTCGAGGAGTTCAAAACGCTGTTTTTGCATGTTAACTGTGATGGTGAAGTAATGACTTAGAGTTTCGTCTTGCTCAAACCCGCTCAACGAACATGGTAGAAGGAACTGCAAAACACAAAATAAAAAGAAAACATTTGGAAATCTTCTTATATTTAGAAACATAAAATAAAAACAGAACTTTGCATAGCATATACGTAAATTGTGTTTTGTTTTTGAAACAGCTGATCTCCTTACCATGTTATAAGCTTGCAGTTTTTCTTCTTCTTTCATGTTGAAAAATGATCTAAGCCTTGTAGGTAGTAATTTTTTTCTATTCTGTTGTTGATCATTATTTCTGTAGCACATTGGATCTTCGTCGTCAGCTTCCTTTATTGAGTGCTGCTTGTTTCGTCACAGATACACAAAAGGAATTTGTTAGTTTAGTTATAGGGGAAGTTTATCTATTTATAAAGTCATTTTTATCGATTTAAACGTGATTCTTTTGCCGTAATATTTGCTTATAGTGTTGCTTAATGACAGAATCTTTCTCTGTGTGCCATTGAGTTGTTTTCTCAAGATTGTTAGCATCGGCTCGATTGCTTCGGTATGTACTATTTTACCGAACTTGAAGCTTTTGGCAACATGGCCTAGATTTACATCAAACTTGTCCGTTGTAATGAAAAGCTGATCCCTGCAAAGTATATTTAGAAAAAATGTTTTAGTTCACACATGATACAGTCAAAATGATGGCATGTAAGAATGTTTTCTGTGTAAGCAGCATAAACTTACATTTCTCTCTTTGTCCATGGCTTGCATACAATGTTGTACAGGTCTTCGATGGCTTTGTTAATGGAATCGCTATCGTTGCCCCCTTTCTCTATTGTGCCTGCGATGATTTTGAATTTAATGTAAATAATTCCAAGTCACAAGATAGCATTTAAGTTTCTATTGTCTTGCCTGCTTCGATGCTGGAAGACATTTCTTGTCCAGTGTTGTTCCTTTCTTGTTCTCCTTCTGCTTCCTGTTTCATGTTTTGTTCTTCTTTTTGCGTTGTACCCTTTTGTTCAGTTTCCGCTCCGTCCTTATTTGAGTCGTCCGTGCTTTTCTCAGCATCATGTTTTTCCTTGTCAACCTTTATGTCTTGCTGGTTGTCTTCTCCGTCTTGTTTTTCAGTCTCGACTTGGATGGCACTGACCTCTCTGCCAATGGAATTGGCATCGTATGACGACGTAAGGTTTTCTTCGATATTTTCTGGTTCTTTCTCTGGAACAATTTGTGTGTTTGCTTCATTGGTTGTATCTCCATGGTTGCCTTCTTCGTGTTTCTGCGTTACCATTTAAAAAGCATTTAAATAATTTAAATTGCTACTTTATTTTAATTATAGCAGTTGTTATGTGAAAATAGCGAAGCGTTCGGTGCGTGCTTTGAGCTATTTTGATTGTGATTAAGTTGTCATTTTGTGGAAACATTTTGTGCAACTTCACCTGTTGAGCTGCCATTGGTGATGCTGACTGTTCCACCTGTTCTTCGTTGGTTGTTGTTTCTTGGGTATCGTCTTGTTCTTTGTTTTGGTGTTCATCGTCACTGTCATGGTTTTTGTCTTGCAGCTGTTCAATCATAAAGGTGGTAAGTTGGAGTGCATTTGAGTTGTCATGGAACTACTTTATATTTTCGTAGAATCAGCTTACGTAACTTTACCTCCTCAGTCGTTGCTGCTTCTGTTGTCTCTGTTTCTGTTGTCGTTGCTGTTGCTGATTGTTGCGGTTGTTCTTTGTTGAGTGGAGGTTTTTGGTCATCTTCCTGTTCACTCTTTTGGAGCTCATCGCCGCTGCCGTCGTTTTTGTCTTGTAGCTTTTGAAACACACAAGTGGCTAAGTGGCAGTACATTTGAGGTTAAAGAGAGCTATTTTATATTTTCAGAGGATTAGCTTATGTAACTTTACCTTTTCAGTCGTTGTTGTTGCTGCCGTCTCTACTGCGTGTTTTTCGGTGAGTGAATATTTTGGGGCTTGGTCTTCTTTGACGCTGACGTCTGTCGTTTGAAGATCATGTTTCCCTTCTTCAGTGGCCTCCTTTTGCTCGTTTGTCTCCCCTCTCTGGGATGGAGGAAAGTATTGATGTGTGAAATGCATATTTTTGAACTATAAGATCATTCAAAGGTATTATCTGTTTTCACCTCTGTACTTGTTACTGCTGATTGTTCTACGTGTTCCTCGTTGAGTGGTGTTTTTGGGTCCTTCTCTTGCTCTTTATTTTGTTGTTCATCGTCGTTGACCTTGTTTTTTCCTTGCAGCTGTTCAAATATAGAGGTGGCAAAATGAGAGTGCATTGGAGTGAATACAGGTGTGGTAGGTTGGAGTTTATTTGATTGTGTACGCAGAAATTTTATAATTTCATAGTTGCAGGTTTTGTAACTTTACCTTTTCAATCGTTGACGCTGCCACTGTCTCTGGTAGCTGTTGTTTGGTGAGTGAATTTTTGGTGGCTTGGTCTTCAGTGGCATTATTGTCTACCGTTTGAAGAACATTTTCGGGTTGTTCATTGGGCTCCTCTGGTTGTGTTTGATGGTCTTGATTGTTGGTGCTGTCTTGAGTTTCTTGTGCCTGCACCAACCCAAAAAGTATTTAAGAAATGGGTGCATCTCTGATTGTTGAGTTACATTTTATTTTTTATAAGACCTCTTTCTCTGGATTTGGAGGACTGTCTACTGCTGGAACTACGGCTTCTCCTTGTTTCGTGCTGTCCTCTAGTTTTTCTTGTTGAATGTCTATACAAGTACTTTCACTTGCTTCCTCTTCCTATTTAATAAAAATTGAAATTATAGTTTGAATTTCATTTGTGTCTCAGTTTTGTAACCTCACCTCTTGAGATGTTATAGTTTGAAGTTCTGTGTGTTTTCCAATTTCCTTTGGTTGCGCTGCTTCTTGATCTTCGAGATCAATGTACTTGTTTGTTTCCTACATTTATTCAAAGAAAAAGGTGAGACATCCCTCATAATCCTTGTATTGCGGTGGTGGGTTGAAAAGGGTTTGTTGTTGATTTTTTTACCTCTGTGTTGATGACTGGGTTATTCGTGCCTGCATTGACTATTTCTTTGTCAGGTATAACAGTGTCTAATTTCTCATCGGCTTTGATGTCTTGGGTTTTCTCCTTTGTACTCGTGATGGTGATCTGCAATGTTGTGGCACTGGAAATCTCTTGTGCACAAACTTCGTGTTCTGTGACTCCTTCGTCTGTTGGTGTTGTCTCTTGGTCTTGCAGTGATTGTGATACCTGGAGTTCAAACAATATGAGTTTGTGGTCCACTTTCTTTCCTGCCATTATAAGTTTCCGGTGTGGGGTGTAGTGGGCTGTGGAAGTTTACCTCCTCTTCGATGTTTTCTTCTTCTTTGTCGTTCGTTATGCTAACGGTTGATTGTGGGTCAGGCTCTTGAATTTGGTTGACGGGACTGCTGACTTGATTGTTCTCCAGCTGAGCCTATATTTTGTTGGAGGTTTGTCATTTAACTTATAACTCTATCCAGTTTTGAAAAGGAAAAATGGATGTTCATACTGACCTCTTCACTGGTTCTGACGTCCATCGTATCTTGTGCTTGTATTGGGGTAGTTGTTGTTGTAGCAGTGTCTGTTGTGAGGTTGCTTTGTTTGTTGCGTTCATTCTTGTTTTGGGGGTTGTTGACACTATCGTGCTATTGGAGTTCATCTTGTCCTGGTGTGGTATTGGTACATTCCTGAAAGCATTGAGACAGTTCTTTTCAGTTGAGGTATGAAAGCAGGGGTTTGCTTTAGCGTGCGGATTGGCACCATGCATTACTATTTATTTACCTGTTTTTGCCGCTTTATCTTCTTCTTGTCAATGCCCACGTCCCTTGATTTTGTTCTTCTATTCCTCTCTTCGTCTTCTTCTTCTTTCTTTCTTTTTCTCCTTTCTCTTTGTTTTGTTGTGGCTGCGATTTCATTGGTGCGGTTGGCATCGACTAGTCCACTTGATGCTGCTGGATCTGCTTGCTCTAGTGTTTGCAGGGTCACGTTGTCTGTGAGGTACCTTGTGCAAACTATGTCCTGAAATTGTCTGAGTTGTTCTACATAATCCATCACGGCAATTGTTTGTTGCACGACTTTGTCCTTGTTTTTTCATCCAATATCTCTTCTTTTTCGCTGCATCGTTGTTTAGCCCTGGTGGTTATTGCGGGTAACTATTGTGCTTCATCGGGCACTTTTTCCAACAATTTGTTTATCCTTTGGAATCTTTCTTCTGGTCCTGTGCTTATGCTTTTGTTTGGTTCTGTGCTTCCACTGGTGCCGATATGTGGTTCAGCCGACTTTTGGGTGGAGGTGGTAGCAGTTTGGTTGTGTGCTGGTGTTGCTGTTCTTTACAATGTTCTCCTGCTATCTGGTGAATTGAAGACGAAGTTGATGCTGTGCTGGTATAGAAGATCTTCTCTGATGTTCCTTTCCATGTCTGCATCGTTTCGGTGGAATGGAGTTGATTAGAATGGAAGCTGTTTCGAAAAGGGAAGGACTGGTTTATGTACAACAGAACTATACCTGTATCTTGCCAAATTCATAGTCATCTGGTCGTGCTTTTCCATCCGTTTTCATGTCTGCTCTAGCTATTTTTCGCTAGGTCACTCTCTTTGAGATGGTTTGCTCGTGGTAATGAGGTCTCGTCTATTGTCTTTGTAATCTTCCGCATTTCTTTTGTGTCGGTTGGCAGCAGCAGGGAGTCAAGGTACATGATTACTGGTCCCTGTGCCAAACCATTGATATGCTTTTTGTTCTTTTCTTCTTGAGGCAACATCTTGTGCTTCTGCCATGTCTTGGCTCCTTCCCTAATACTTTCGACGATTACCTCACAGAAATCCACCTTTGCCATTTCTGGATAGTCCAAGTCCTTGACCATTATAGCTTGTCGGGCGAAGATAGCGGCGCTTGACCCGCAGACAACATTGTGGAAAAAAATAAGGAAAAATATTTTAACTGATTTCCTATTTGACTGATCGTCATCTATTTCCACCAATATTTGTAGCTTCTTGAACAGTTGTTTTGGCGCGAATTTTGTATCTTTGAAGCCAAGGTCTGACATCAGTTCTTTCATCGAAGTTGGGCTAGTCTCTGGCCTTGGTGCTGACCTTTGTGTGCCGTTTGGGTATCCAAACACCTTGTGGATAGCTTCCTTGGTAATTTTGATTATTTTGTCTTTGGAACCATCACCGAAGGTTATTGTCATGGTTTCTATGTCGAGGTTGTCGTAGATGTGTCCTGCAAGCGGTCTGCAGATGGAGCCCGTTATTTTGCAGTTCTCTATGCTGCCAAATCCTGCCGTCCTAATATCTTTCTTGTGACGGTCTTTAAGTAAAATCCATGCTTTCTTGACATGAGCGAATGTTGCCCCTGCCTTGATTTGGCATTTCTCTTCATTTGTTTCTTCCTGTTCTTCGTCAACTGTTGGTGCTGCCAATTCTTTCCCGCTTGTTTTTCTTCTGTTTCTGTCCTTCTTGCCTGATTTGGGCTGTTTTAGAAGAAAAAAACAAAGGGTTTTGTTAGAAAGGAATGTTAGGTCCCTGGTGCTGAATAGTGGTATTCAAAATTAGTGCATAAGTGTGTTTTTACATCGTCGTCATGTTCTGCGTCGCTATCGCGCTCTTCGGCATCATTGCCGTCCGTAGGAATGACATCTGCATCATGTTGTCTGTCATTGTCGTCATCATTGGTATCTGAACCTTTGCTGTTGGTATCGTCATGTTCTTTTTCTACCCTTTATCGTTTGTTTTTCTTCTTGCGTTCAACTTGTTTCTTTGAACTGGTTGGTTCTGTTGGCGGGAGTACCATTAGAGGTAATGGCTGATGCTGCAAGGTACCAGCGTCGACGATGTTTTCAGCATTGTCCTTTTTCTTTTGCCTTTTTGTTCCAGGAGTAAAAACAATGCTGGTATCTGATTTTCTCTTTTTTTTGCTTGTTGCTAGGTGTTTAGTCCTGTTGAGCCTGGTGCAAGTTACCATTTCTGCTGCAGATGGTTTGTTCCTCATGTTCTGTTATGTGTCCTTTTCTGATGAATGAGGAGTCATGCTTTGTGTTTGTGTGCTCTCAATATCACCGTCTTCTTGTCCTGCATAATGACCAGGTAACGAAAAACGATATTCTTTTGTCCGAAAATAATTATACACATTTAAAATATATATCTTCCACGATTATGCATAAGGAATGTGAAATTCCCGAAGGGGATTTTTAGTTTTCTTTTTTGGGTTAAGAAAGGTTATTTCTACTATTACCGATTGAGCTAATCAGGTGATTTAAAAATATATTAATTATGGTTATGAGTGGATCTGGGGAAGTGAAGTTAGGGTGAAGCATTTTCTGAGACAGAAATGCACTCTGCAGGTGATATTTCACAATGGGAGGAATATCATCAATGAGAGTTGAAGATTTATTTTGTAAGTTAAACTGTGTTTTTAATTAAACATAAGTTAGTGTGTGAACATTTTTAATGTTTTCTTTAAAGAAATATATAAAAAGTGGCATGTAGTTTTATTTGTAGACATAGTTAAGTTATTGTTGTCAAGGATAGCAGTTAAGTTATTAATGTCTCAACATAGTTTTTTGTACATAGACACTGGACTCTTTTGGTCAAACCTTTGACAGGAGCTTGCTGGATTGCATGCTCTTCAGCAGGGTCTTCGTCAGTATTTTGCTGTGTTTTAGCTTCTTCATGAGGATTTCTCATTGCTGCATAAAAAATGGGCAGGTGTTAGAAGCAGAGTCGAGTGTCACTAAAAAAACCTGCATGGTGTGAAAACAAATTTGTATGGATAGAGAGGCACGGGTTGTTTTACCCTAGAAGCACAGGGTACATCTATTCTTTGTTCACTGTTTTTCAGACCAGAGGCACTTAATTTGAAAAACGGTTACATTGAAGGGACAAACGATGTAGAAAATGTCTTATGGTTATCAGGTGGTTTTGGCCTCTCGGGATGCTTGCGGGGTTTGGATCTATCAACGTATTCTAGTTAGTGACATTTCAGATTTAGTAGGTTTGAGCACATATCGTATGGTGATAATTCCAGGGCGGAGAGCTGTAGTATTTCTATTAAATCTCATCTCTCCGCCGGTTCAATTTGTTAGACAAATTGATTTTAGGTTGTTGGAAAACTCCTTGGTAGCGGTGGCTAGGGTTGCTGTTCCTTGAAGTTGAAAAATCACTACGATCTATCCGATGGAATGGAGTGGCATAGAATGATAATTACCTTCAATTAGTTGTGCGGTGTTCTTCGGTTCCATCGGCTTATTGTTTCGTTGCTCTTTTTTTGTTGCGATTTCCGCCGCCGGTGTCGAAGTCCTCGCCATCGGTCGCCGCAGCCGGCGGGGTTATTGATCTTCTTGCGGGCAGTGTGTGGCTGTGTGTATGTCGGATTGGAGGGTGGTTGGCGAACGCGGTGGCATTTTGTCCGGTGACGCGAACTCGATTTCGAATTTGTGTTTGTGTGCAGAAGGAAGGAGGAGAGCGTGCGGGAGTGATGAAGATTTTGAGATTTACTTTGCGGAAGGGGAAGCAAGCTAGTAGAAGAGGGAGGGAGAGATGGAAACCGTCGAACCGTCTCTAATCTACAACCGTCCGTTTGAGCATCAAGATCCGTTTTTCTGATGTTAGGCTCGGAAGTGTAGGTTGTATAGGCACGTACATGCAGGCACAGAAGGCACGACAGTGTAGGTTTTACAAGCAGGTAGAGAACCACGGGACAGGTAGGAGTTGCGTGAGGCACGTGGATGTAAGCATCAGAGGCACGGAAATGAAGGCAATACAGGCACAGACATGCTGCTTTTCGAGGCACGGGTATCAACCCTAGGGATGTACAAGAGTGCTGTGGTAGAGGCATGAGTGTTAGAGTGTGGTGGCACTAGTATCAACCCTAAGGATGTATCTCTGAATTCATTACTATACCTCTGAATCATCATACCCTGCATCCATCAGATTTCTATTTCCTCTTCTGTGATCTATGAGGGTTGCTTAGTATTGTAACTACCCACTTCAACAAGTTTCTTTCTAAAGTATTGGATCTTGTGCATTAGAAAAGTAAGCGAATAATTAAATTATCTATGAGTTGATTGTCACCTGCTTACAGGTGACTGCCATTTATGGGGTGACCTGTCTTGTTAGGTAGGGGAATTCAGACATTAATAAACCAATAATGAACCCCATTGCTTATGCGAGTCCTTATGAGAGTTGTCCCTGTGCCAAGTGCTATAAGCGAAAGATGACATCTGAATCTTCCTTTATGCTGTCAGATTCAGCATGCTGATTTCTACCGTGAAAGCACCAGTTCTGCTAGCTCTTCATTTTGCAGAGTGTTAAAGGATAGAAAGTATAAAAGAGAACTGAAAGTCACATCGCTTGGCTGTGCACAGGACATAACTTCCAGCACCCCAACTAATGATCAGTTTTAACCCCGATGACTGGTTTACTGTTTTCTATCTTAAAACCGTAATAACTTGTCAAAGACATCCTCCTATGTCATGTGAGTTAACTATTTAATTGAATCAACATAACATTCACCATCAACCCTACAAGGCCTCATTTACATTATGTTTTGCAGGCACAGACACCACCCACGTTGGTTCAGGCACGGAAGGGAGAAAAGGTCAATCCACAACAGGCACGTACGTGTGTTTTCTCAAGTCATGGATGTGCAGTCTCTGGATACACAAAAGTGTGGCAGTAGAGGCATGGGTCTGACAACTCGGTTAGAGAACCACGGTTGTGAAGTCACGTGGGTGTGGCACTATGGGGCACGTAAGAGTCTAGGCAAGTGTCACGTGGCGGACGTGGGTGCAGTTATGTAAGGCACAATAATGGAGGCACTACAGTTACGTACGTGCACTATCTGGATGCACAACAAGTTTTGCGGTAGAGGCATGGGTCCGAGTACTCGGTTGCGCACGTGGATGTAGGCATAGGAGGCACGTACTTGCGGCTTCTCAAGGCACGGGGTATCAACCTTGCGTATGCAGAAAATAATGGAGTGGAGACGCACGTGTCAGTATGCTTGGTTACTGAGGCACGGTTGTGAAGTGTCAGGAGCCACGCATGTCACGTTGCACACGTGGGTGCAGGTACGTGCAGGCACAGAAATGATGGCACCATACGTGCACTCTCTGGATCCACAAAAGTGTGGCGGCAGAGGCATGGGTCCAAGTACTCGGTTACAGAACCACGGTTGTGAACTCACGTGGGTGTGGCACTACGTGGGACGTAAGAGTCTCGGCTAGTGTCATGTTGTGCACGTGGGTGCATGTACGTAAGGCACAAAAATGAAGGCACCACAGGCACGTACGTGCATTCTCTAGATGCAGAAAAAGTGTGGCGGCAGAGGCATGGGTCCGAGTACTCGGTTACAGAACCACGGTTGTGAAGTCACGTGGGTGTGGCACTACGGGGCACATAAGACTCTCGGCAAGTGTCACGTGAGGCACGTGGGTGCAATGACGTAAGGCACAGAAATGAAGGCACCACGGTTGTGAAGTCGCGTGGTAGTGATGATGTGGAGCCTCTGTACAGGCATGTGGATGCAGGAACACGAGGCGCGGAAGTGCAGGTTCTACATGCACGTAGATGTAGGCACAGGAGGCACGGAAGTGTGGGTTCTATAGGCAGTTAGAGAACCACGAGACAAGTAAGTGTCGTGTGAGGCACGTGGCTGTAAGCATCGGAGGCAAGGAAATGAAGGGAACACAGGAACGGACATGCTGCTTCTCGAGGCACGGGTATCAACCCTGTGGATGTTCAAGAGTGCGGTGGCAGAGGCATGTGTTAGAATGCTCGTTTATAGAGGCACGGTTGTGAAGTCTCAGGAGCGACGCGGGCGTGGCAGTGGGGCCATGTAAGAGTCACAACGCATGTTATTACGTTAGGCACGTGACGCACGTGAGTGCAGTTACGGAAGGCAGAATTGGTCAATCCACAACAGGCACGTACGTGTGTTTTGCAAAGTCATGGGTGTTCACTCCCTGGATGCACAAAAGTGTGCCGGCAGAGGCATGTCTCCGACTACCCGGTTAGATAACCACGTTTGTGAAGTGACGTGAGCGTGGCATGACGGGCCACGTAGGAGTCATGGCAAGTGTCACGCAAGGCACGTGGATTTAGGCACGTGAGGCATGACATTGAAGGCACAGGATGCACGGATGCAGGTACAGGAGGCACGGTTGCCTCTAGAAAGTCACGCATGATCTAGCATCACGGGCATGGAGTGGTGTGGGGCTTCGAGGGGCATCAGTGGCCCTCAACCCTCTGGATGCATGGTGGTGTGGTAGGAGAGGCACAATTGTGGATGAGTGAGGCCTCTAATGGCGTGAGTGGGTGGCACCACATGCATTTGTTTGAATACTCATTTAGAGAGTTACGTCTGTACTCACGCCAGATGCATGCTGTAGGTTGGTGGCATTCGGCAGCACACGGTTGCAGAGAGGAGGAATGTTTGCGAAACATCAAAGTCACCTGGCGGTCATGTGTGAGGAGTATGTAGAGTAACTGCACGTCGACGTGACGCACGTATGTATAGGGACGGACTTGGGGCACTCGCTTGTGTTCGAATGCTTCGTTAATGAAGAATCAAGGAACTACATCAATAAAAAGAGTCTGATGCTTCATTATCACAGTATGATGTGCGGTTAAACCGTTTTCTGATGTTTTGACGGAGTTAGGCTTGTTCGCTTATCAACAACTTTTTATTCCTTTTCCTTGATGTCATCGTAGATCTTTCTAATCTCATCGCCCATTTTGCTGGGATCGATTGTATTCTGATCGCTAAATAGTAGCCTGCATAGTTGTTGTGCTTTCCATTGTTCCGTGCCATCGTATAAAAAATTCAGTGAAAAATAAGGAGAAAAAACACATCAGAATTAGGTCATGCAGTTGTATGATATCTTGCAGGTTTATAGCGAATTCTAAGTGAAAACTTACATCAAAATTATCTATCTCTTCGACGAAGTGGTTGCCATCAAACATATGCGCGAACCTTAGAACAACAAACGGGGTTTCACCTTTGTTCACCTTTGGAACGTCCTTTAAAAATTGAACTTCCCATTTAGTCTTTTCCTTTTCGAATTTTTCACTGAGTAATATTTCGTATACTTCCTTGAACCTGGGCACCTGGGAATTGCATTTTGTTTTGTTTTAGAGAGACATGTACTATAATTTTTAAAACTGAAAGACGCTATTATTTACAGTTCTTACCAGTTTGTCTTTATGGTTGTGGTATTTGTTATGCTCCTTTACTTTGCAGGCTTCGTTGATTTCCATGTAAGCAATTTGCTTACTTAGTTTGCCATCATGCGCGTGGTCAGCACATTGTTTTTTCAGGTTTTCTTGCCTCTTCAATTCTTCCAGAGAGGTTTCTTCAGGCTCAATGATTTGAAGCTTCCTTCTATATCTGTCGAGCACTAATAGTGTGTATCGGTCTTCCTTTTCAAATGGCATGAATACCTGCGGTACAAAAGTTTTATTGTTAGAGGAGAGTTTAGAATATAGTATTTTGTTTGAAATGCTTATTTTTATTGTGTTAGAGGATAGTTTTATTGGTATATGAGAGTTTAGAATATAGTTTTAACGCTATTACCATTTTTGCTGTTTTGAGCTTGTCTAATTGACATTTCTTAAGGAACAAAGGAACCAAGGCATCCTTCTCTCATTTGAAATCATCTCTGAAGTCCGTCATGGATTTTCTTTTATCCTTTAAACCCAGAATATTCTGTAGGCAACAAATAAAAAACCATTAAAATGAATTAGAAAGAATAGATCGGTACCAAGAGATTAAAAAATCGTTGCAAAAAGACGAGTTTGTATGATCCTTGTGTTTTTTTTGTTTTGAAATTTACCTTTGCAAAGCTTGGGCCTAATAATAGTCTATGTCTTTTGTATTTAGTTTGCTTGCTTCCCTCCCATGCTTCTGCTAACTCATCGACCACCTTCTTTTCCATTCCTTTATGTTTTTTCTTGTTTGCAGGCCCAAAAATTTCCTTTAGGTTTGATCCAGTGAGAGTTGCGCTATTCCCCTATGGTTGTTCTCCCGAGAATACTACTTCTCTGCTTACATGTAAAACAGTAGAAGAAAATTTCGTTTAGAATGTCACTTACAAGCAAGTTGATAAACAGGAATTCAAGGTTCTTTCTAGTTTCTATCTTATTTGTGTGATTGCCGCATAACTTTAACTAATTTCAGTTGGAAAAGGAACCAAGTCACCTTTTGAATTTGTCCTGCCATGTGTCACTCATGACTATGTCGTAGAGGTCGTTTGCTTTACGCACGTGTTTGAACGGATGCCGGTGTTGCGGGTATTTGTTGGTGCTCATTGATTGATCCTGGTTTTTCTCGTCTCGCTCTGTCAAAACAGATAAAAAGTTATGGCTGTTGATTCTAAAAGATATATTTGAAGCTCCTGTCATGTTGACTGATGGTAAAAATGAAAATAGTTATATTACCTTTCATAGGCGAAAAAAGGTTTGTAGTCTCTGGTTTGAGAACTTTGATTTTTTCAGGAAGTTGATGGTGCTTTATTTGGTTGATTTTACCGAATATGAGTGTGTATACGTACTCTAGTTTCCATTCGGCATCCACCTTGCTGTGCTGCAGGCATGTCAAAATGCATGGTTTATAGTTACGTGTTGTCCACCACTGTGAATAAACTAATTGCGGCAATAAAGAAATCAAGTAATTTGACGTGTATGTACTGGTAACTTACATGAAAATCCTCTCTGTCCTTGACCAGTTCTTTCCCGTTCCAGTGTTTCGCAAATTGGGCCGTGAAGTGTCCGCATTGTGTTCCTTCTTGCTTTGGTGTGCAGATCCTGTGAGGCCTTTCTGCTATCCTTGCCCAGTCTGGTTCGTTCTTGTCTTTTAGTTTGTGGTACTTGTTCATCAGCACTGACATCCTTCTCATCTGTGATTGCATTTTTGTTTTGTTGTTTGGTTGCAGCATTGATAAAAGTAAGAGTATCATACTATCGCGAGGAAAAGAATAAATCAATGTACAAAAATTACGTACCAGTTCTGCTCGATGCACATGGTGTTTACTCCAAGACAAATCGGCGTAGTTTACATAGTTCAGTGAGTCAAGGATGTCGATGCTATCTCTGTACTTGTTCATTACATATAGCGTGTAGTGGTTGTCCATGTGATGAGGTATCATGATCTACGTTGAGAGAGGAGATCATTGTTGATGTAAAAATTGAATTTCATTTAATTGTTGAAGCTCAAGGAGAGTAAGTCGTGTGTTCAGTAATAATTCTGAACTTACCATCTTCGAGTGTAGGATGTTTTTACCTCGCACGAGTTGTTCAAATGCTTGTAGTGCATCATCTTCGTTGAATTCTGACAGCTCTCCTCTTTTATAATTGAGACCTAGCACCATCTTCAAGAAAGAGAGTGTGTGCTATTAGTTAAATATTCTACCATAGTAATGACGGAGGTGTTTTCGTGGGTGAGGTATGCATACATTTGCGAATTCTGCAAGGAGTACAGTTGTGACGTCTGGGTTGAACTGTTTCTGTTCTGTCCATTCGTCCAGTAACGCGTTTAGCATGGAGCCCTCCATTTGTGCGTTTCCTTTCCCTGCTTGTTCCATGAATGATTTTCCTGAAATATATCCTTCGCTCTTTGAGGTTTTATATAGCTGTTCTTTGCAAGCAAGGAGGATTTAGAATTAGGTGAGTGAATGGTTAGTTGGATGTTAGAGAATGTGCAGCTCTGTGTAATCGTTTCCATGGAACAAGGAGAATCTGCTTACTGTCCGCATTGTTTCTGTCCTTGTCGGCTCATCAGATATCTATAGAGTTGTATGGCCTTTTCTTTGTAAATGAAATCTCCTGGGACAAGTGCTGGAGCGTTGACTTTCTCAATTTCCTTGCTTGCTCGCTTGAATGGCCTCTTAGTTGAGATTATGTTTGCTGAGCTGATCTCATGTGATTGAATCGTCGAGGGTTTTGGGGAACTTATCTGCACTCTTGCAAGATGCCTTTCCCTTTTCTTGTCATGACCGAACTGTGCCTGCTCGTTAAGCTGCCCACATGCTGGTGTGTCCTTTTGTGTGTTATTGTTTTTGATGCTCGGTTTTATTGAGACTTCAGCATCGTGTTTCCTCTTTTGAAGTATCTTTTCTAAGAAAATCTTTCCTTTCTCCTTCTTTTCTTCTTGTGCATGTTCTGCCTCTGGTGATGTTCCTGATATGCGATCTTCGCCAACAGGGTTCATGTTCTGTTTGGAAAGTTGTTATTGGCAAGTTGGCACGCTCTTTGCCCTGTTATCCACTCCTAAAGGAGAGAGTGTTATGCCTTCGTTGTTTTTATCTGGGGGTGGTCTGTCTGGTTGTATCGGCGGATCTTTCCGTTCGTCTTCCTTTTGTAAATCAGTGTCTAGCTGCGCGTGTTGTTCCCTTTGTAAACCAGCATCTGCCTGGGCTTGATCTTCCGGGAGTGCTTCTTCAGACACCTTGGTGGTATCCTTGCCGTTCACATGATAATCTTTTTTCTCCTCATCGCTGCTTGTGTCATTAATGTCAATAACTTTTATCTCTTGAGCGCTCGTCCCAATGTGCTCGGGAGTGGGAGGAATCTCTTGTTGAATTATGTCACAATGTATTCGTTCCATTTCATTGTCTTCCATATCGACCTCAGATTTCAGCATATCTGTTCAAATAAAAAATAAAAACTTATTGGTGTGTCTCTGAAAATTAGATAAGTAGAATTTTACTTTGTTGTCTTCAGTAAGACAAACCTGCGGTGTAGTTGATTAATGACAGTGCAGCCGTATCTCTGTATTGGCTGAATATTTGATAGAGAATTTTCTTTCTCAACTCTGGGACTTGTTCCTTTGTTAGTAACACTGTTTCTCCATCATTGGTGTAGTGCTTTGCGTTCATGAACATATAGAACGCACAGTCGAGTCTGCAGGTAGAAGGATGATTGATTATTGTCGCTGTCCAAAGATGGTATGGCAGTTTAGGTATAGTTTTCCTAATGTCCTATGCTTTTTATGGATTGCATTAATAACTGTTACATTGAGTAAGGAAAAGGAGAAAGGTTTGTAGTGCTTACGTTTTTCCCTGAAGTGGCACCTTCATTTTCACCTTTTTGAAATGGTCAATATTACTTGGAGACAGTTGGAGCAATGGGCTTATTTGCTCCCATATCCTCTTTACTTTGCTTGTTACTGTGTTGAAGTATCCGTTGTGCCTGAATATTCATCTTGTAAAGAGTCAAGGAGTTCAAAGCGCTCTTTTTTCATGTTAATTGTAACAACGAAGTAGTGGCCCATAAGTTTTTCTTTTTGTTGAACGTGCCCGCCTATGCAAACTGGTAGAAAGAACTGCAAGAATGCAAAATAAATAAATAAGGGATCCTTTTTGGATCTAGTCATGATTTGTTGATCGTTAGACGTAATTGTAGTGCCGAGAATGTATCTCTTATCTGTAACATGGGATGTGCTTACCATGTCAAAATCTTGTAGTTGCTCTCCTTCTTCCAGATCAAGGAATCTTTTAAGCCTTTTAGGAATTGTCTTGTCTCTGACGTGTGCTTCGTCTTTATTTTTGAACTCCAATGGATCTTCATGGTTGGCCATGTGTATTGATGCCTGCTTGTTTTGTCACATGTGCGTAGAAGACATTTGTAAATTCAATTGTACAGAGAGGTTGATTGATCAATAGAGTGATATTCATTGTTGAAACTTGAGCTCTACTTACGGTGTTGTATGTTGATATAATCTTTCTCTTTGTGCCCCTGAGTTGCTTTTTCAACATCTGTAGCATGACTGCCATGGTTTCGTTGCCCACTAGCTTTCCAATGTCGAAGCTTTGTGCCATATGGCTAACTATTACTGTTGTTGTCTCTGTATTTATTAAAATCTCGTGCCTGCAACATATATATTTATAGGTATACATTTAAAATGTTTAAGGGAGGAAATCATTGGAAGAAAATAATTCTTTGGTGGTAAGATGAACTTACCCTTTGTCCTTATTCGCTGTCATGACGTTGTTGTACAGGTGTTCGATCCCTTCGTCTTTTGTCCCTTCTTCGATGGCCAAGTTTTGTATGATCAATGGTTCACGTTCTGGTTGAGTGCTGTCCTGGGTTACCGCCATGTTTGTCGCGGCAACACCTTTTACAACACAATGTTCCTTGTCTGATGGTGCAGACTTTTTCTTGTTGTTGTCTGAATCTCTCTCTGGAATGTTTGCTGCATGGTTTTCCAATGCACTGTGGCCCTTTGCTTCTTTGCTTGTGTGTGCGTGTGTGTCCTGTTGAGGTTTGTGCGTTATCATGCAAAAGCGTGGTTAATAAATAAATAAATACGCTCATTATTTTCACTGTAGTTTATTGTCCGTTCCCTAAGAAAAATAATCAAATGTTTAGTGTGTCTTTTGAACTTTTTTTATTGTAGCTTCACCTTTTCAGTCGTTTCCGCCCGTGCTGCCTCTTCGACCTTTTCTTCGGTGAGTGGAGCTTTTTGGACCTCCTCTGGATCTTTTTTGTTTTGTTCATCTGTGGTGTTGTCATTTTTGTCTTGTGGCTGTTGAGACATAGAGGTAGGTATATGAGATTGCATTTGTGTCTTTGTTCACTCAAATTTCTAATTTCCTTAAAAGCAGGTTATCTCTATTCACCTTTTTGATCTCTTGCATCGACGTTGCCATCTCTGTTATTTCTTGCCCGGACATCAAAGGTTTTCCGGCTTGGTCTATGATGGTTAGGCTGTGTGTTGTTGGAAGAACATCTTCTGCTTGTTCCATTCTGCTGTGTTGTTGTGTTTGTTTGCCTTGAATATTGGTGCTCTCTCCTGTTTCTTGCATCTATCGGAATGCAAAAAGTAATTAAAATGTGTCTGTGTTTGTTTCTGGTGGATGCATTTTTTTATATGCTATAGAAAGAGGTTTTGTAGCTTGACCTCTACGTTCAATCTCTCCGGTGCCGTGCCTGTCACTTCTTCTCTGTCTTGTGTAGTTTTTGTACATTGTCGAGCGGTAGCAACACTTTCTATCGCTTCTTGAGCCACATCTTCTTCTTCATTTGTTTCTTTTTCCTGTTCAATCAAAAAATGTAAATAAAGTTTGGACTTCATCTGTGCATGCATAGCTTTTTTGTTTTAACGTTGTAGGAGCAGGTGCGTGTGGCTTTACCTTGTTGGTCTTTGATGATGGTGTACTGGGTACCATTTTAGTCAGTGCTTGCCCTTGTTTTTTTGGTTTGTTCTGTCTGTACTCCTTGTTGTTCTTTGGCATGACTATCCTCGTTTGTTTTCTGCATTTCATGAAATAGGAAAAGTATGATACATTGCTTGTAATTCTTGTAGTAATGTGACAGGTTGTACTGGGCAGTACATTTCTTATAGATTTTGGAAAAATGGTTCTTGTTGAATTTTACCTTTGCGCTGGTGGTTGGGATATCCGTTTGTGCGTCCACTTTTTCTTTGCTTTGTATGCCAGCCTTGGGTGTGTCACCAGGTGGAGTGTCTGAGGCTTTCTCCCCTGTATTGGTCATCTGAAATGCTCTTGTGCTGAAAAGCTCTTCTATATGAACTTTCTGTTTTGCATGGGCATCCTCTTCTATTTGATGTGCCTGTAATACCTGGTAGTTGAAACAATATGAGTTGACGGTATTTGTGCAAAGTGGGTTTGGAAGTTTTACCTCTTCTTTGTTGTTTTCTTCTTGTTTTTCTGCCGTGCTATTAACGGTCGATGCTAGATCAGCCCGTGGCTCGTTTGCGGGAGCGTCGATATGATACTTGTCCGGCTGATTGTATATTTTGTTACAGATTTTCCAGTTAACTCAAGAGCGTTTTTAGTTTAGAGAGAAGAGACTTTTTAGAGAGAAGAGGCTGATTTTTTATACTCACGTCTTTGCTGACTCCGATCCTGTTCGTCTCTTGTACTGCTCCTGTTGACGCTCTTGAGGGAGCATTATTTGTTGTTGGGTTGCTTGTTCTATTGCTTCCATCATCTTGCCCGGTGTTCTTGACGACATGCTGCTGTTGGCCTTTATGTTCTGGTGGCGTTCTGTTGCCGTGTACCTGACAGAATTGAAGGTAGATTTTGTAAGTTCAAGTTTGAAAGCATCGCTTTCGAGTCACTTTTTTCATTTACCTATTTCTCAGCTTGATTCTCTGCTTCTGCAGCTACTTCTCTACCTTGTTCTTGCTGTCCTTCGGCACTTGATGTGTTGGTTGATACGTCCTCCTTGTTTTGCTCCTTTTGCACCTTATTATGTTCTTCTGTCTCCCTCTGGCTAATTCTTGAGTTCTGTGTTCTTGATTTTGTTATTCTTTTCTTCATTTCATGTTTGTTTTGATGGTCCTATTCTTCCTTCTTTCTTTTTCTCCTCCCTCCTGGTTCTGGTGTAGCTACGACTTTTTCGTGTGGTTACCATCTACAAGTGCAGGTGTGTCTCCTGCGTCTGTTTGATCATGCAGCTTCAGCGTCGTCTCTTCTTGAAAGCTCACTCTGCGAACAATGTCCTGGAATTCTCTAAGTTGTTCGAGAGAATCAATCACGGCTGTTGTTTGTTGCACCAATGTGTTCCTCATTCTTTCATCTAATTCCTTCTCTTGTTCGTTGCATTGGTGTCCAGCCCTTGTCGTTATTCCGGGTATCTGTTTTGTTTCGTCGAGTACTTGTTTCAACATTTCTTCTATCCTTCCGAATATTTCATATGATCCTGTGCTGGTGCCTGTGACTGGTTCCTTGCTTCCACTTGTGCTGACATGTGCTTCGTCCTGTCGCTTGGTTGGAGGTGGCAGTAGCTTGGTCGTTTGTTGTTGCTTCTGTTGTTGTGCTGGTATCATCTGTTTTGAATACGAAGGTGTTGCTGTGTTGGCATAGAATATCTTCTCTGTTGTTCCTTTCCATGTCTACATTGTTTCAGCAGGATGGAATTGGTTAGACTGGAAACCGTTTTTATAGGGGATAATTCATGTATATTCAATAGGGCTATACCCGTATCTTGCCAAATTGATAGTCATCTGGTCGTGCTTTTCCGTCCGTTTTCATGTCTGCTCTAGCTATTTTCCTTAGGTCACTCTCTTTTAGGTGGTTTGCTCGCGGTAACGATGTTTTGTCCATTGTCTTGGCAATCTTGCGCATTTGTGTTGTGTCGGTCGGCAGCAGCACGCAGTCGAGGTACATTATTACTGGTCCCTGTGCCAAACCATTGAGATGCTTTTTGTTCTTTTCTTCCTGAGGCAACAACTTGTGCTTCTACCATATCTTGGCTCCTTCCCTAATACTTTCGACGATTACCTGGCAGAAATCCATCTTTGCCATTTCTGTATAGTCCAAGTCCTTGACCATAATGGCTTGTTTGCTGAAGATAGGGGAGGTTGTTCCACACACAATGTTGTGGAAAAAAATAAGGAATTTTTTAAACTAATTTCCTGTTTGATTGTTCGTCATCTTGTTTCACCAACTTTTCTAGTTCTTTAGACAGATCGTCGTGATGGAAATCCATTTTCTTGAGGCCAAGTTCTCTGACCAGTTCGCTCATTGTTTCGGTGGAAATCTTTGGCCTTGGTGCTGTCCTTTCCGTACCCTTTGAGTATCCAAACACCTTGTGGATGCCTTCCTTTGTTATTATGATTTCTTTCTGCTGATCAGCTTCACCAAATGTTATTTTCATGGTTCCTGTGTCCAGTTTGTCATAGATGTGTGCTGAAAGCGGTTTGCAGATGGAGCGCTTTATTTGGCATCCCTCTATGCTTCCAAACCCGGCTTTCCTAACATCTTGCCGGTGACGTTCCTCAAGTAATTTCCATGCTCTATTCACATTATCAAATGCTGCTCCTGCCTTGATCTCGCATTTGTCCTTATTTGTTGTTACCTCCTGTTCATCATCCATTGGTGCTGCCAATTCTTTTCCGCTTGTCTTTCTTCTCTTTGTGCGCTTCTGTCTTGTTTCTACCTGTTGAGAAAAAGAGGGTGTTGTTATAGAGGATGGTTTGGTTTTCATGGGTGAAAAGCGGTAGCAAAAATCTGTGGAGAAAATGGTTTTTACATCATCGTTGCTGTCCCCTGCGGCGCCACCGTTGTCCCCTGCGGCACCATCGCCCTCTGTACGAATGACATCATCATCATGTTTTGTGCCATCATCGTTGTCGGCAGCATCACACTTTGACTCTTTGCTGGAATTATCCTTTGCTTCTTCCAACCGTTGTCTTTTGTTCTTCTTCTTGTCTTTATTTACATCATTGTCGGCGCGTGGAACTGCTGGCGGGAGTATCATTAGAGGACTTGGCTGCTGCTGCTTCAAGGTAGCACCATTGCTGATGAGTTGAGTTTTGTCCTTTCTCTTTTGTCTTTTTGCTGTAGGAGGAATGACAGTCTTGGTTTCTGATTGCTTCTCTTTTCTGCTGCTAGTCACTTGCTTTTTGTTACCCTCCCTGCTAGAAACTAGTGCTGGCACTTTCTCGGGTGCTTCGCTGTCCATGTTCTGCTTCGTTCTTTTTTCTGACAGGTCAGGAGAGATCATTGGTTTTTCTGGATATGAACTATTAAGTTCAGACAAAATCGTTTCAATATCTCCTTCTCCGTCACCTGCACGATGATTATGTAACAAAAGGATTACGAAGTAACGTTGAAATAAATGGGATATAGTTTTAAAACTATGTCTTCCACGACTGCACAAAAAGAATTTGAAGCTTAATCTACATAGATTCATAAGATAGCCCTTTTCTTTCACTTCCTGACCTAAAAAGGCGATCAATCCATTGTTTTCTTGTTATATCAAGTCTTGCCACTAACCTGAAGGTACCTTTTATAGTACCTTGCTGCACGGCAGGCTGTCCCGCAGGTACTCTGTTTTCCTTATTACTAGTCCTTGCTGCATAAAAATGCCCAGGCGTTAGCAGCAGTAGAAGCATAATTGAATTTCACAGCAAAAAGGGGAGATACATCTCGTGGACAAAAAAACGGCATTGTTGGAGAGGCACAGGTTGGTTCACGCTATAAGCACACAACTAGATCTATTATTGGAGCACGTATGTTAATACGAGAGATGCACGCAATTTGAAACAGATACAATCAACGGATATATAGAATCTCCTGTGAATACCAGATTTTGAATTTAAGGATGCTCTCATGGTTTGAATCTAGAGCGGTGACCTAGATAGTTCTGGCATGCACAGTACGTTTTAGGCAAATTTGTTGCGAGCAGATTTCTGTGATGGGTAAGGGTAGCATCCTATTGCACGCGTGCTTACCTTATTTCAGTTTTGCTAGAAAAGTCTAGACAGACTTTTTGGAAACACGGTTTTGTGTGGCGGTTAGGGTTCATGTCCATCAAAAAGGGGGGAAATTGTTTTGATCGACCTGTGGTAATGGAATGTAATGGATTAATATTTTTTTACTTTCGATTGCTTGTGAGTGATTCGTCGCATCCATCAGCTTGTTTTTGTCCTTCCTCTCTGTTGGTACTTCCGCCGCGAGCACGCGTCGTCGCCGTCAGTCGCCGCCGCCGCCGGGAGAGGTTTTTGATGTTTTCGCGGGCACCAACCGACTGCCTGTATCTCGAAGTGGATGGTGGCTGGTGGGTGAGGCGAACGCGATTAGGATTTCTGGTTGGTCTGCTGGATTGGACAGTGGGGGCAGAAGGAGAGACGAGGGTGTTCAAGAGAGGGGAACTGTTGAAGTGTTTGAGATTTTTGGTGCGAAAGCAAAAGCAAGAAAGTAGTGGAGGGAGAGAGGGAAATGGTCGAACCGTCTTGAATCTTCGACCGTCCGTCTGGAGATCAAGATTGGTGTAACTTTCTGTGGGCTTTGATGTGCTTGTTTTTTTCCTTGCTTGCTGAACTGCCGGAGCGTTTTTTTAGTGTGGTGACATCCACGGTGGCATGGTTTGGTGTTATGCAGAGTCACGTTCGTGTCTGTGAGTGTTATAGACGTTTTCTATGACGTTTCATGGTGAGGCGCGTGGAAATGAGGCCACCAGCGCTCACCCCCCTATGGAAAAAAGCGAATCATCTTGAATCTTAGACCGTCCGTTTGGACATCAAGAGTGGTGCAACTTTCTTTGTACTTCGATGAGCTTGTTTTTTTCTTGCCTTCTTAAGTCTTTGTCTGTGGGATGTTAGCATTTCTTAATTTTAGTTTTGTTGTGTGATGCACATGGGCATGGTTTGGTGTTACTCAGAGTCACGTTTGATGGTTCTTTCTGTTCCAAGTGATTCCGGTCGCCAGTTCAATCGGAGAGGCATGGACATGAACTCAAGAAGGTGTTTAAAAATTTACTTTGCGAGTTGCTGGTTCGACAGTCTAGGTGTTTAAAAGCGTAAGCTCCTTGTTTTTAAAAGTTACGGCTTCGTGCTGAGTTGCGTGGTGCTTCTTTTATTAGAAGCACGGACGTGAAGTGAATACAACCACGGTTCTATACCAGGCAATGACATGACTTTTACACTGGGGATGGCGTGGATGTTCGTGGCAGTGTTAAGGGTCACAGGCACGGGCATGAAGCGCTAAAAGGCATGGCTGGCGTATAATATATAGTCACGCTCCCGTGTGTTTCTGTTCCGGATAATTCCGTCGAGTCGATCAAACGGAGAGGCACGAGCGTTGAGTCCACAAAGGCACTATCAGTGTTCTTTCCTTGGTTGTTAGGCGCGTAGACGCGTGGATGTAGAAGGCACATTTTTCAAGCAAAGAACGCACATCAGGATGCCACGTTTTTCAAGCAAAACACGGACCTGAAGTTTGTATTGCCACGTTTTTGTAGTATGTATCATCATGAACGAGTCACCTGGGGTAAGATTTAAATATCATTTCAAAACAAAAAATATCAGTGGATAATGGTATGAATTCGACAGTAAGTTCTTTGGAATATAGACAGACGTACACAATAAGTAAACTGTGTTTGAGATGTTTTCTGCTGAATATGTAGGGACCATTAGAAAGAAGTTGAGTGGTTGTGGTGTGGACGAACGCACGGGGAGACGAAATGATAGTACTGGTGTTTCCCAGGCGTGCAGAATTCGAGGTATTTAAGAGAGATTGGGAGAATTCGAGGCGCCGGTTACTCCGTTTGACCATCTGACTTGTGTGCGTATGTTATAAAAAGCTACCTACTCATCGAACACCCCACGTCCATAATTCTCCAGAGACAGGCACCTCTTTCTTGCTGGTAACTCCTTGCTTTCGCCATGGCCGATAAGAGGGGTTCTGGGTGTTCAAGCAACCAGGCAGCAAGGACAAAAGCCGCGGAAAGAAGGGAGAGGTGCCGCCGCTACGCCGTAGCGGCGGCAGGAATATCCTGCCCCGTTGCCCAGGGGTCGAACGATCTCTCGCGTGGATGCAATTCCTCCCACAAGCGCATTCGCCATGGAGACGATCTCGGCAAGATGGCAGTACATAATTCCTTAGCCAGCGACGACTTGGTCGATGAGCTAATTAAGCAGCAGCAGTTCATCGCTCGCTTGGAGAAGTTGCTGCAACAGAGCAATGCCTCTGTGGAGAAGTCCACTGGTCTTATAGTTCGATATGTGTGTGAGAATGAGAAGCTTCTCAATGAGCTCGACCAGAAGGAATGGGAGGCCGCCTGCTTGAAGAATCTGTATGAGGAGAGCCATGCGTTGGTGCAAAAGCTGTCGGGCGAAGTGGGGCAGCTTATGGATGAGAAGGCTGAGGTCCTCATCAAGTACAAGAGCCCGATGGAGGATTCCTTTGCTGTCGTGGAGGAAAGTTATGAGGCGACGAAGAAGGAGATTGAAGATGTGCTTTCCCACCAGCCGATCAAGAACGTTGCTGGAATGTAGGCAGAGAGCTTGTAGCGTGTTTTTCCTTTGCGTTGGGGCTTGTGGCCTTTTGTACTGCCATGAATCTGTAAGGCATTTATGCGTTGCATTGTCATCATGTTGTTACGTTTGTTGGTACATGTAGATGAGTAGGCTAAGGTCACGGATGTTGCCTGTTAGCAGTAAGAGCACAGTTGAGCTTCCACTAGAGGCACTTCGTTCCCCCGCAGGGAGCATGTTTTGCCGAACCATGCGTAGTTTTGGTTCTAATGATTCCGCTTACTCGTTCACTTGGATAAGCACGGGCGTCGATTCTATTGAGTCACGTTTTTCCATTAGGTTGAGTCACGTTAGGCACGCAGTCGCGTCGATGTAGAAGTCACGTTTTCAAGCAAATAACGCTCGTCACGATGCCAAAACATGAAGGTGAAAGCATGGCCGATTCGAGAGACACGAATATGAAAAACACAGACCTGAAGTCCATGTAGGGTCATGATTTGTACTCTTAAACTCGTGGACTTTCGTGGCTCTCTATGTTGCAATATTTCGGGTCAGAAAGGCACAAGCGTGAAGTCGACAAAGGCATGGTGTGGAATTACAAAGAAACACGGTTCTGTCACAATGAGTCGAGAGGCATAGGCATGGTGTGGTATTATGTAGAGTCACGCTCGTCTGTGTTTGGTTTCAGAATAATTCCGTCGACTCGATCAGATGGAGAGGCACGGGCGTTCATCGCAGAAAGGCACAGTTTGGCTCGAAGTCATGGTGAACACCCACTGTTTACTCTATGAGGCACGGAATGGCCTACCCAAGAGACACTGGTGTGGTATATTCTGCGCACGGTCATGGATCCCAGGAAGGCACGTCATGGTATCCTGTATTTGTGTTCGAAATAATTCCGTTGAGACGTTCAGAAGAAGAAGCACGGACATGAATGCCATGAGGGCATGGTTGGGTCTGTCGAAGCGTCGCGTTTCATACGTTTATTATGGAAACAAAGCGGAATGGGTTTAGATGTTAACGCTAAAAGTTTACTCTACGAGTTGCTGGTTCGACAGTCGAGGTGTTTAAAAGCGTAAGCTCCTCGTTTTTAAAATCTACGGCTTCGTGGTGAGTTGCGGGGCGCTTCTTTTTTTAGAAACACGGGCGTGAAGTGAATACAACCACGATTCTGTACCAGGCAGCGACATGACTTTTACACTTGCGATGGCGTTGATGTTCGTGGCAGTGTTAAGGGTCACAGGCACGGGCGTGCAGCGCTAAAAGGCATGCTGCCGTATAATATAGAGTCACGCATCCGTGTGCTTGTGTTCTGAATAATTCTGTCGACTCGATCAGACAGAGAGACACGGGCGTTCAGCCCACAAAGGCACCGTCAGGGTTCGTTCCTTGGTTGTTAGGCGCACAGGCGCGTGGATGTAGAAGGCATGTTTTTCAAGGAAAGAACGCACATCACGATCTCACGTTTTCAAGCAAAACGCGGACCTGAAGTCCGTATAGCCACAGTTCTGTACTAGGTAGCGTCATGACTTGTACTCATAAACGCGTGGACTTTCGTGCCTCTTGGTAATATTTCGGGTCACGGGCACTGGCGTGCGTCCCGCAAAGGCATGGTGCTGTTTTATACAGAGGCACACTTGCCCGTGTTTCTGTTTGGAATGCTTCTGTCGACTCGTTCAGATGGAGAGGCACGGTCGGTCAGCCGACAGAGGAATAGGGTTGCATTACGCACAATCATAGTCACATTATCGTGGGTGTATGCTTTTGGTATTTCGAAATGATTGCACTCACTCGTTATGTTGGAGAGGAATGGACGTGAATCCGGCGGAGGCAATTCTTCTTATTCGCCAGAGTCACGTTCGTTTCTTTAGTTGGGGTAACCCAGCGGAATGGGTTGAGATGCGAACACTAACTATTGAAGATGTTTTTGAAAGCTTCTTTCCTTGTTTTCAAAAGCACATCCACGGTTCTTTGTTGTTGTTGTTGTTGCGTGTAGTACTCGATAAAGGCACTGACTTGATGTGATGGAGAGTCATATGCATGGTGTGGTATTATATAGAGTCACGTTCGTCTGTATTTGTGTTCAGAATAATTCCATCGACTCGACCAGATGGAGAGGCACGGGCGTTATTTCGTTTGTTGGTACATGTAGATGAGTAGGCTAGTGTCATGCAGCACACGGTTGTGCTTCCACGAGAGGCACTTTGTTCGCCTGCTGGGAGCATGTTTTTGCGAACCATGCATAGTTTTGGTTCAAATGATTCTGCTTACTCGTTCACTTGGATACGCACGGTCGTGGAGTCTATGGAGGCACATTTTTTCATTAGGCTGAGTCACGTTAGGCTGCCAGTCGCGTCGATGTAGACGTCACGGTTTTCAAGCAAAGAATGCATGTCACGATGCCAAAACATGAAGGTGAAAGCGTGGTCGATTCTAGAGACACAAATATGAAAAGCACGGACCTGAAGTCCATGTAGTCTCAGTTCTGTAGTAAGCAGGATCATGATTTGTACTCTTAAACTCGTGGACTTTCGTGGTTCTCCGTGTTGCAATATTTCGGGTCAGAGGCACGGGCGTGAATCCCAGAAAGGCATGGTGTGGAATTACAAAGAATCACGATTCTGTGTTAAGTTGCGCACGACTTGCGTACTCATAACGGGGTGTATGTTTCGGGCGACAGGCACGGTTGTGAAACTCACAAAGGCATGGTCCGGTTTTAAATAGAGTCACACTTGCCTGGTTTCTGTTCTGAATGCTTCCGTCGAATCAAACAGAAGAGAGGCACTGCCGGTGAGCCCGCAAAGGCATATCTTTGCATTACGTACAATTTACGTTTGTTTCTTTAATTGGGGTAACCCAGCGGGGTGGGTTGAGATGAGAACACTCACTGTTGACTCTGTGATGCACCGAATGGCCTATGTGAGAAATGCTGTTTTTAAAATGTTATTTCCTATCCTAAAAAAATGTTATTTCCTTGTTTTTAAAAGTACAGCCACGCTTCTTTCTTGATGTTACGTATATTTCTCGATACAGGCGTGGACTCGATCAGATGGAGAGGCACGGGCATGGTGTGGTATTATATAGAGTCACACTCGTCTGTGTTTGTGTTCCGAATAATTCTGTCCACTCGATCAGATGGAGAGGCACGGGCGTCAACCCCACAAAGGCACAATTTGGAATTACCCACAGTCACGTTCGTTTCTTTAATTGCGAAAACCCAGCGGAAAGGGGTCAGGTATGAACACTCACTGTTTACTCGGTGAGGCACGGAATTGCTTGTTCGAGAGTCGCTGCCATGGTGCAGAGTCACATTCGTTCATTTATTGTGGAAACCCAACGGATTGACTGGCATCTCCTCGTATTCGGGTGTGAACGCCACGTGGCGCCGCTCCGGAAACCCAATGGTCCGACGGGCATCTCCTCTGGTGGCGCCGCTCTGGCTTGTCGTCCGAGGTGATCCTCTGGCTATTTAAGGCGGACAAACGGAGTCTCGAAACCCTAGCCACAACCTACTCCCTTTGTCCGCCGCCAGGTCTTCCATTTCTCTTGCTCGTCTCTATCCTTTGACCGTCTCTGCCATGGCTGGGCAGAAGAAGACTTCTCCGGACTGCCATGCCCTGTCACGGGAGGATATCCCGGCCGGCGAGGGTTCGTCTGTAAGTTCACCCTGTTTCTGGTTTTCCTTCATTTGTTTTTTCTTTGTTTCTCCTACTTGATTTAGTTTGTGAAACATGAATTACTGTCGTTAGCTGATTCCTAATTTGATGCCGGTGTGTCTTGCTGATACTGATTTACAGTCAGTTGGAGCTACTCTCATTAACCTGGTCAATGGGATGAATGCCTTGGTTTCAATTGCAAAGGTTGACAGAACGTACAAGGAGTTGCTGGAGGTCACCTACGAATGGCAGCAGTTCTACCAGGAAAGAAGAGAAGACTTGGAGAAGGCCAATGCCACGATCGTAGAAATTACGACTGTGAGGAGTAATCTCCTTGAAAAGCACACTCGGTCATTGGAGGAATTGACGTCAGCTGTGAAGCGACTCGAAGAGAATGCGAAGGCGCTGAAGGAGGACATTGATGAACTGCGCCGGGAGAAAACCAACAAGAACGTCGGTGGGGACTAGATATACACCGGCGTCCCTATCTGTTGTGTGCGTCTGGTGTTGTTAAGCAGTGGAGTGGTGTTTCTTACCTTGTCTTGTGAAATATCGCTGTCAGCTACTTTGTTAACAAAATGTATTTTGGTTTTGAGCATCATTATAAGTAGGTGCCGTTACTTATGATGCAGGGGAGGTGAAGTCTCTACAACCACTTTTGTGAACCTAGTATTGTAATGACTTGCGTACTGATGTAGGCGTGTACGTTCGTGGCTTTTACGTAGAGTCACGTTCGCCTGTATTCATGGTGTGGTTTTACATAGAGTCACGTTCGCCTGTATTTGTGTTCGAAATGATTCTGTTGACTAGTTCAAAAAATAGGCGCGCACGCAGGTGAATCCCACGGGGGCATGGTTTCGTCTTTCACATAGCCACGTTCGTACGTTTACCATGGAAAGAAAGCAGAATGGGTTTAGATGTTAATGGTAGCTGTTTACTTTGTGAGTGGCCAATTCGAGAGTCGAGTTGTTTGAATGCGTAAGGTCCTTGTTTTTAAAAGCCATGGTTCTATACTGAGTTGCGACGCGCTTCTTTTATTAGAAGCACGGGGGTGAAATGAATACAACCATGGTTCTGTACCAGGCAGCGACATGAGTTGTGTAGCGCGGGCGTGAAGCGCTAAGAGGCATGGTGCCGTATAATATAGAGTCATGCTCCCCTGTGTTTCTGTTCCGAGTGCTTCCGTCGACTCAATTAGGAGAGGCACGGCCGGTGAGTTCACAGAGGCATAGCTTTGCATTACGCACAGTCACGTTCGTTTTTTCAACCCAGAGGAATGTGTTGTGACACCCACACTTGCTGTTAAATCTGTGAGGCACCGAATGCCTATGTGAGAGACGCTGTTTTTAAAAGCTTATTTCCTTGTTTCCACAAGCACAGTCACGCTTCTTTATTGATGTTTCTTATATTACTCTATAGAGGCATGGACTCGATTAGATGGGAGAAGCACGAGCATGGTGTGGTATTGTAGAGTCACGCTCGTCTGTGTTTGTGTTCGGAATAATTTCGTTGACTCGATCAGATGGAAACCCAACTGAAAGACACCATTTGGTCTTACCCACAGTCACGTTCCTTTCTGTAATTGCGGAAACCAAGCAGAAAAGGTTCAGATCTGAACGCTCACTGTTTACTCGATGAGGCACGGAATGGCTTGTTCGAGAGAAGCTGCTATGGTGTATTCTTTACACAGTGGCGGGTCCCAGGAAGTGACAGCGTGGTATTGTGAAGAGTCACGTTTTGTTGTTTTCGTGTTCCAAATGATTTCGTTGAACTGTTCGCGACGGCAGGCACATCCGTGCAGCGCGGAGTGGCGTGGTTATGATTTACCAAGAGTCACATTCGTCCGTTTATTGCGGAACCCCAACGGTTCGATGAGCATCTCTTCGTATTCGGGAGTGAACGCCACGTGGCGCCGCTCCAGAAACCTAATGGTCCAACGGGCGTCTCCTTTGGTGACGCTGCTCTGGCACGTCACCCGAGGCCAGTCTCCGGCTATTTAAGGCGGACGGACGGAGTCTCGGAACCCTAGCCACATTCTACTCCTCCCTTCGTCCGCCGCCAGGCCTTCCTTTCCTCTTGCTCATCTCTTTTCACTGACCATCTCCGCCATGGCTGGGCAGAAGGATACTACTCCAGACCGCCGTGCCCTATTGCGGGAAGAGATCCCGACTCGCGAGGGTTTCTCGTCTGTAAGTTCACCCTGTTTCTGCTTCTCCTTCATTCGTTTTTTCTTTCTTTCAGCTGCTTTGATTTAGTTTGTGAAACTTGATTTATTGTGGTCAGCTGACTCCTAATTTGATGTGGGTGTGTCTTGCTGATGCTGATTTACAGTCAATTGGAGGTAGGGTTAGTATGCGTCATGCTCTTGAACAGAAGCCCCTTGTTGTAGAATTGGGGAGCAGTTGTGGCACAAGACAGATCGGAATGGTGAGCGGGGCGGCGATGGAAAGTGTTGTGAGGTCCTTGTTAGTTATCCTCAATCATCTGGTCGATGAGATGAATGCTTTGGTTTCAATTCCAAAGGCTAACAAAACGTATGAGCAGCTGCTGGAGATCACCTACGTATGGAAGAAGCTTTGCCAGGAAACAATAGAAGATTGGGAGAAGGCGAATGCTAGGACCGTAGAAATTATGGCTGAGACAAGAAATCTCCTTGAAGAGCACACCCGGTCGTTCCAGGAATCGGCCGCAGCTGTGAAGCGACATGACGAGAATATGAAGGCGCTGAAGGAGGAGATTGATGAACTGCGCCGGGAGAAAACCAACAAGAAGGTCGGTGGGGACTAGATATACAGCAGCGTCCTTGTCTGTTGTGTGCGTCTGGTGTTGTTAAGCAGTGGAGTGGAGTTTCTTATCTTGTCTTGTGAAATTTCGCTGTCAGCTACCTAGTTAACAAAATGTATTTTGGTTTCGAGTATCATTGTAATTAGGCGTCGTTACTTTTGATGTACGGGATGTGAAGTCTCTGCATCCACGGTTGTGAACCTAGTATTGTAATGACTTGTGTACTGATGAAGGCATGTACGTTCGTGGCTTTTCTGTGTTGCAGTATTTTGGGTCTCAAACACGGGCTTGCATCCCACAGATTCATGGTGTGATTTTAATAGAGTCACGTTCGCCTGTATTTGTGTTTGTAATGACTCCGTTGACTTGTTGAGAAAAATAGGCACACACGTGAATCGCATGGGGGCATGGTTTCGTCTTTCCCATAGTCACGTTCGTACGTTTATCAGGGAAAGAAAGCAGAATGGGTTTAGATGTTAACCCTAGCTGTTTATTTTGTGAGTGGACGATTTGAGAGTCGAGTTGTTTGAAAGCGTAAGTTACTTGTTTTTAAAAGCCACGGTACTGTACCGAGTTACGTCACGCTTCTTTTATTAGAAGCACGAGCATGGAGTGAATATAGCCGCGGACTATTACTTGTGGACTGACGATGGCGTGGACGTTCCTGACAGTGTTAAGGGTCACAGGCACGGGTGTGAAGAGCTAAAAGGCATGCTGCCGTATAATATAGGGTCACATTCCTGTGTGTTTGAGTTCCGAATGATTCCGTCGACTCGTTCAGACGGAGAGGCACGGGCGTTCAGTGCACAAAGGCAGGGTCAGGTTCTTTCTTTAATTGGGGAGACCCAACAGAATTGGTTCAGATGTGAACACCCACTGTTTACTCTGTGAGGCATGGAATGGCCTATTCAAGAGACGCTGGTGTGGTATATTCTTCACATGGTCATGGGTCCCAGGAAGGCACGGCGTGGTATTGTGTAGAGTGACGTTAGTTTGTCTTGGTATTCCAGATGGCGTGGTTTTATATAGAGTTACGTTCGGCTATATTTGTGTTCAAAATGATTCCGTTTACTCATTAAGAAGAAAAGGCACGGACATGAATGCCATGAGGGCATGGTTGTGTCTGTCGGAGAGTCACGTTTCGTAAGTTTATTGTTGAAACAAAGCGGAATGGGTTTAGATGTTAACGCTAAATGTTTACTTTGCCAGTGGCCGGTTCGAGAGTCGAGGTGTTTAAAAGCGTAATTTCCTTGATTTTAAAAGCCACGGCTCTGTGCTGAGTTGCGTGGCGCTTCTTTTCTTAGAAGCACAGGCGTGAAGTGACTACAGCCACGCTTCTACACCAGGCAGTGACGTGACTTGTGCACTGACCATGGCGTGGATGTTCGTGGCAGCGTTAAGGGCCACAGGCACGGGCGTGAAACATTAAAAGGCATGCTGCCGTATAATATAGAGTCACTTTTCCCGTGTGTTTGACTTTCGAATGATTCCGTCGACTCGATCAGACGGAGAGGCACGGGCGTTCAACGCACAAAGGCATCGTCAGGTTCTTTCTTTAATTTGGGAGTCCCAGCGGAATTGGTTCAGATGTGAACACCCACTATGTACTTTGTGAGGCACGGAGTGGCCTATTCGAGAGACGCTGGTGTTGTATATTCTTCGCACGGTCATGGGTCCTAGGAAGGCACGGCGTGGCATTGTGTAGAGTTACGTTAGTTTGTCTCGGTGTTCCAAATGATTCTGTTGAATCGTTCGCACTGAAAGGCACGACTATGAATCCAGGACAGGCACGGTTATGCATTACCCAGTGCCACATTCGTGTGTTGATTGCAGAAACCCCACCGTTCGATGGGCGTCGTGTGAACGCCGGGTGGACGCCGCTCCTGAAACCCAAGGGTCCGACGGGTGTTTCCTCCGGTGACGCCGCTCTGGAGGAGGTGGAGGTATTTAATAGAGTGAATGCCACATGTCGATGTTGCGGAATCCAAAAGGACCGATGGCTGTCTCATCCGTCGGCGTAGTGAAATCCGCGTGTCACCGTTCCGGCTCCTCGTCCGAGGTCAAGGGGCAGTTATTTAAGCCGAGCGGCGTCCGCCACCACTAGACATCATCCTGCTTCTCCTTCTTTCGCCGGCAATCCTAGGAAATCATCCATCTTCCTCTTTTCGTTTGTGACATTCCCCGCCATGGTTCGGCACAAGATAACTACTTACGCGATGCTTACTCCCGAGCGCCGCTTTCAGATGCAGGAGGACATGCGTTCGAGGCGCGCCACTCGGGTCGCAGCGGGCATGTCTCCGGACTCACTGGGGCCGGAGGAGATTTGGGAGGTGGAGGAAGTGGAGGGGGGGGTGCGTCGGAGCTCATGCAGGGAGTTGATCCAGTGGGCGGAGATGTCATGGAGGAAGAGGAGGGGTGATCCAGTGGGCGGAGATCTGATGGAGGAAGAGGAGGTGGGTGACGAGGATGACGAGGACGACGAGGAAGGTGTGGACGAGGATGAAGAGGACAACAAGGAAAGCATGGACGAGGATGAGGAGGATGACGAGGACGACGAGGATGACGATGACGACGAGGAAGGCATGGATGAGGAAGACGAGGACGACGAAGAAGGCGTGGACGAGGATGAAGAGGACGACGAGGAAGGCGTGGACGAGGATGACGAGGATGAGGAGGAAGGCGTGGACGAGGATGACGAGGACGACAAGGAAGACGAGGCGGGGTTCTATCTCGGTGAGTCGGCCTTGATGGTGGAGAAGACCACTATCCTGGAGTCCATGCAAGATGAGGCGTATGTGGAGTCCAACCGGCGCTTCCTCTGGAAAGAACAGGCGAAGACCGATGTTCTCTTCGACGAGCTGGATGCGGAGCAGGAGGCGGAGGCCAACGACGTCGATGTAAGAATGGATATAGTGGACATCTCCGACGATGGGGAGTAGTGTAGTTTTGTTGGTAGATGTTAGCTTTTCCATGGTTTTTATGCTTTCCATGTCTCGTATGACTGTAAAGGTTTAACAATGTCAAGCAATCGTCGTTGTCAGAATGGAGACAGTTCCGTTTCCATGTCAAGCAATCGTGTTTTGTTCTTAAGTAGTAGTACTACCCCGTCCCAAAATAAATGTGTCAACTTTGCAGTAACTTTGTTGTACTGGTTAGTACAAGGTTGGGCCAATTAATTTGTGACGGAAGGTGTATGTTTTATTAGAAATTGCAATTTCCAGTAGCATATTTGGGTCGGAAGGCGTATGTTTTATTACACTGTATTGTTTTATTATAGATTGCAGTTTCAAGTAGTACAAAATAAACGTCTCAACTGGGGCACATATTTTATTCTAGAGATTTCAGTGTGGTTAGATTTGAATATGGTTTCAACCTGGTTATATTCTAGAGAGGCATTCAACAACATGCGCAAAAAAGCCACAGATGTGCTTTTGAGAAGCACCGGCTTGCATGGTTTTGCCGCAAGATGGGATCCAACATTTATGCAGGACATTCCGGGTTTTATAAGTGTAGAAAGAATTGTTTTTCACTTATATGATTTGTGACAGAGGCCGAAATTATGAAATAGATGCAAGGTGGTCCCTAATGTCTCCTTAATATATCATCTATACACTCCACTGTTACAAGCACGATCATCGTTCTTGTCGAGGCACGGAGGTGAAGGATGGAGCCTTTGCCTCGGTAATAGTCACGTCCCATGTTAAGAAGGAAGCAAATCTTCAGACCCGATACGTCGGAAGTTGGCCGTAAGGCACGCTCCTGACTCTGCGTTTTCGATGACGTAACGTTTAGTGCCTCTACGTCGGGTGGATGTAATGCTCGGTTTGATGATGTTTTTGTTATCAGCAACTTTCTTAACATGTTACGCATGACAGGGGTACAGTTTTACCCGATGTAGAGGCACACACGTAACGAACAGGAGGCACGGACATGATTTTAATGGAGGTATGAATGCAAAAGGATCATGATGCAAGGATGTGAAGGTGTGCCCTGCTTTAAAGAAGCTGTCATTCACACGTTTTCATTGCGCGGGGCATGGACTATGAGCTGCATGTGTTTTTGAAGGCATTAGACCTCGTTAATGAACTTATCAGAGAGAAGGTGAATCTTTTGGTTGACGTCTAGAATGTCACGCAAAACGACTTGAAGCCAAGATACGTACGGTCCCCTTGGTACCAGAGGCACATAGGCACATAAGTGCCTATGTGGTGCACTGGAAATAAACTTGTGCAAAAGACATGTAAACTGCAAGCAAACTACAAGGTTAACTATGACACAAGCAAACCTAAATTTATAACAAGAAAACGGCAGTCTTGAGAGAAAGCAAATCTAATGAGAAATTGAGAATAGCGTGAGCAATGTTCTAGATACTTTTGTTGGTCGGGACCACCTGCTTCAGTAGTCGTAGTCGCTACAGGACCTAGCGCGCTTCCTGGTCTACTTCTTGTCGAGTTTTGCCCGGCGAATCCCTTCCTGGATGATGGTGAGGCGGCTACATATCTCGTACATAGCATAAGTGTACTTTGCGGTGTACCCGATGTGCCTCATGGACAGGGGCATGCGCGCCCAGCGATGCTTCTATGCGTTGGTGAGCTCTACGTCGTGCACAAGGATGCCTGATGCGTCCTCAAGGGAGTCCAGTGGCTTGGTAGCTGTAGGCACCCTCCATTCTTTCTGGATGTCGACAGAGTGGGCGATCTCCAGTCCGACGACCGAGCATCTCTATGTCGACGTCGATGGAGAAGCCAACAAACGTGTACCTGGGGTCGGCGAGGAAGTTGTCGAACGTGGTGCAGTTCTTGTCTGCGGTGCTCAGTTGAAAGAGTAGCACCGGATGATCCTTGCCGATGGAGAGCATGACGAGGGCTGGTTTCTGATCTTCGCTAACGTCATTGGTGTACTCCACATCAACTCCGACGATCTTGTGGCGCTCGAATTCGAGGTGTCGCTCATACTGCTCGATGATGGTGGCTGTCGGTGTCAAAACCGGCGGATCTCGGGTAGGGGGTCCCGAACTGTGCGTCTAGGCGGATGGTAACAGGAGAAAAGGGACACGATGTTTTCACCCAGGTTCGGGCCCTCTCGATGGAGGTAAAATCCTACTCCTGCTTGATTAATATTGATGATATGGGTAGTACAAGAGTTGATCTACCACGAGATCAGAGAGGCTAAACCCTAGAAGCTAGCATATGGTATGATTGTTGTTCGTCCTACGGACTAAAACTCTCCGGTTTATATAGACACCGGAGAGGGCTAGGGTTACACAGAGTCGGTTACAATGGGAGGAGATCTTCATATCAAATCGCCAAGCTTGCCTTCCACGCCAAGGAAATTCCTATCCGGACACGGGACGAAGTCTTCAATCTTGTATCTTCATAGTTCGGGAGTCCGGCCAAAGGTCATAGTCCGGCCATCCGGACACCCCTAATCCAGGACTCCCTTAGTAGCCCCTGAACCAGGCTTCAATGACGACGAGTCCGGCGCGCAAATTGTCTTCAGCATTGCAAGGTAGGTTCCTCCTCTAAATATTTCATAGAAGATGTTGAACACAAGGATAGTGTCCGGCTCTGCAAAATAAATTCCACATACCACCGTAGAGAGAATAATATTGCACAAATCTAATCTGCTGACGTATTCCGCAGCGTGACATCATGCCACGGCCAAGCCTTTATTCGAATCGTTTTACTGTTCCACCTTAGCGCGTTTAGCGAGGCGGTTTCCTTGGCACGTCTTGTCAAAGCAGAGATCGTGTCCCCTTATTCCAGGATTCTCATCAATACGAGCGTGGGTAACCCAACCGCGCCATTAACCGCGGCGCTTGGGAGATAAGCGAGTTTTATTAGGCTGGTGGGGGCTCATAGTTTCGGCCGCCCATATAAGGGGATAAGGACCCACCCTTTCCATCTATGCCTTCTTCCTCCTTTGCTTATCCATTCATGCGCACTCGAGCTCCAGCGCCCAAGTCCGCACTTCCCACCTCAACCTTCTCCAATCATGTCCGGAGCGGGAGGTAGATGGATGGCCTCCACCGTCACGGAGGGGCACATCAAAAAGTTGAGGAAGGCCGGATACTTGTTTGACGACATCGCGCACCGGCTTCCAGATGAGGGGCAACTCATCCCCACCCCTGGGCCCCATGAGAGGGTCGTATTTCTCCCCCATTTCCTCCACGGACTGGGCTTTCCTCTTTACTCGTTCGTCCGGGGGCTCATGTTCTACTACGGCCTGGACTTCCATGATCCGGCCCCGAACTTCATCCTCAACATGTCGGCGTTCATCGTCGTATGTGAGGTCTTTCTCCGCATCCAGCCCCACTTCGGCTTATGGCTGAAGACCTTCAATGTCAAGCCGAAGGTTGTGGGCGGCCGACAAGCGGAGTGCGGAGGCGCCATGGTGGGCAAGATAGCCAACGTTACATGGCTTGAGGGCGCCTTCGTGGAAACCATCAAAGGGTGGCAATCGGGGTGGTTCTACATCACCGAGCCGCGCGACCCTAAATGGGCGGCAACCCCCGAATTCTGATCTGGCATCCCCACACGGCTCACCTCATGGAAAGAGGCGGGCCTATCGTGGGGTAATTTGGCAGAGGTGACCGGACTCCAAACCTGCATCAAAGACCTAATCGACAAGAAGGTTAAACTCGTCATCGTAGTCCAGGTCATGCTCTTCCGCCGGCTCCTCCCGTGTCAACGAAGGGCTTTTAATCCATGGGAATTCGACCCAGCCCAGCACCAAACTTTGTCCAGGCTCTTCGACACAACACACGAAGATGCCTGGAAGGTGCTTTTCAAGAGCTCCGAGGTCCACCCTCCCATCACCGAGGATCGCGGATTTTGCGCGAAGCGTCAAGCCAGTGTGGTAAGCTCGATTTTCCCATTACGAGGTATTCGTTTTCCATAGTTTGACTCTATATGGGATCTAAACTCCCATCCCTTTAACAGGACTGGCAGAAGAAGGCCGGACAGACCAACTGTCCGGCTCCTTTGCCCAAAGACCCAGCGGACGCCCGTTTAACGAAGCTGCTGGTTCCGGCACCCCACGTGGTGCCGGAGAAGAAGGCCAAGAAGAAGGCCACGGGGACTCAAAAGAGTTCCCGACAAGCCCGAAGCACCCTCCGCCTCTGAAGACGAGGAGGAGGAAGAAGAAGCCTCTCCCCCTCCAGTGGGGGGAGGAAAGAAAAGGAAGGCCGCCCCAACCGGGGAGGCCGGAGGGTCCAAGAAGGGGAAGACCTTCTACCGGACTACGCCTCCGATGCCGAAGACGGCGGAGAGGAATGGCCATCCAGGGTCAAGCCCCTGGCAAAATCGTAAGTATCCGGATACCAGAATAACTTATGGCGTTCCTCTATTGCACAGTACCTTCTGATGCCGAATTCAATTATGCAGCCCGCCCAAGGCTCAGCTCGGCGATTCGTCAAGCGGCTCCCTGGATTCGTCGGATGTGAATAGTGCTTCACTCCCGACGGCCTCCTCCCCTCGCCCTACAGACGATGCCGAGGTGGAGTCCCGAAGGGGACTAAACCAGGAGGAGGTGGTCCTGGAGGCGCCGCAAGGCAACCTCCCGGACTCCAGGCCCAAAGGGGATGAAGCCCTAGAGGGATCTGAGTACGGCCCTGGGCCGGACACTGCTCCGGAACCTTCAGTGGTTCCAGAGTCCGGCAGGTGACGCCTTCGCAAGAAGGGCAAGCCTAAGATGCCGGCGGCCTCTGTCCAACCGGAGGTGTCGGACAATTTGCTGGAGGTGCTCAACGACGCCTCCATCGACGAGGAGCACCGCACTGTTATGAGTGCGGTGATTCAGAAGGTTCAGTCCACCAAGAGCGGGCTGACAGAAGCCTGTACCAGCCTGCTAATAGGCTTTGAGGTATGTATTTAAAACATATAAAAATGTTACCGCATAGACAGTAGCCCCTGATGCTCAGTTTGGTGTTCGGAAAGAAAAGCCGGACTGAGGATCTAAAAAGATATATGCAGGAGTCTAACATAAATATGTCAATATGGGAATGTAGGCTGCGCTGCTGACCTCTACCGCACTGACTACGGAGGTCGATGCATTGAAGTAGAGCCTCAAGCGGTCCGAGAACGAGCTCAGCCATGCCAAGAAGCAACTCGAGGACAAGGAAGGTAGGTAGTACCTTATGTAAGTATATATAAAAATACCTTGTTGCAAATAGTGACATGACCAACGTGAATGTTGCAGGGGCCACAACCCAGGTGGCAACCCTGAAGGAAGCGCTTTCCAAGGCCGAAGATAATGCAGCCATGGAGCGCTCAGAGCGAGAGAAGCAAGAGGCGCAGGTGGCGGAGGTGCGGCAAGAGCTCGATGCTCTTGTGAAAAAACATGAGAGGTTAGAGCTTGACTCGAAGACTCGAGAGTCTGAGATTGCCTGGACACTTGAAAGCACCCAATCTACCAAGGCCGAAGCCCAAAAAAGCCCTCCAAGAGATTGAGGCGATGAAAAAGATTGCAGCGGATAAGGCATTCTTTATGCAAAGCAAGCATGTGAAAGTAAATTACCTGTTACTTACCCGAATCCAGAGTTCCCCAGGAGCATTCGCAGATCTGCCCCGCAGTGCATCCGACGCCGCCGCGTTCTACCGGGCTGAGGAAGGGAGCTCGACCGAGAAGGTGTTCTGGTCCCAGTATGCTGAGGCCGGACACCCGGTGCCTTTGAGCGACCAGCTATAGCAGCTGGTCGAGCTTCATAAGGCAGCCGAACAGGCCATGAAGGGCCTGATAGGCCGGCTGTGGCCTGGGGAGGTCATGCCGTTAAGCTACTTTGGGCTGGTGCGGCGGCTGGTGGATGCCTGTCCACGACTTGAAGTCATCAAGCTCTCCGTGTGCATCGAGGGCACCCGTAGGGCTTTTGCCCATGCTAAAGTGCACTGGGGCAAGCTGGATGCTGAGAAGCTGGTGAAGGATGGGCCACCGGAGGGGAAGGAGCATCGCAGGCCCGAGATGTATTATGAGGGTGTCCTGAAGGGTGCCCGTCTTGTAGCGAATGAATGTACCGGGGATGTAATTTTTGAGTAAACTCGCTCGTGTTTATCCTGTGCGCTGAAAACTTGTTCATATGCGCTAAGCAACGATTTTTGAATTTAAAATATTACCTTCTGTGCGGCCGTTTATGAAATCTGAGAGATGAAAGTCGTTGACTTCTACCCCCATGCCACGAGTGCTGGGGTGTTCGAGATAAACCTGAGCGCTCTTGTTCCCATTCTTGGGTCCATCTAGGGAGGCGCTTAGCACAACGAACCAGGCCATCGGACTTATAATTCTTTATCACTCTCACTTAGCCATAGAATTCTATAATTTTAAATTTCGGCGAAGCCCCTAGTATTCGGAAGACCAAGTTCGGGGCGCTATCCATGCCTAGGCCGGATAAATCCGGCTCCTTGCTCTAAGCGGCATAAGTCTTTAGGGACTCGAAAAACCTCTCGAACAGCGACCGGTCTCTCGCATTATCATGACAGTCAGTTTTAGCTTTCTCTACTGAGGTGTTAACCCAACTCAACTGGGGCACAATCGCAGTAGTTCTCCCAGCGCTACCTTAGCCGACATTGCGGAACGTAAGGTACCAAAACATGGGAGCCGGGCAAACCCAACTATTGACCCAAGGCATGATTCGGAGCCGATGCATATAGTGCTATAAGTTCGGGGTGCCGCACTCGTGAGAGTGTTCGGTCTTTTCACACCGTATTATGGGGTACTTAAGCCCCTGGTGTATTGGCCGTACCAAAGTGTACGGTTGCATAATGTCATGACTGATCATATTTGTATAAAAATAAATGAATACAATAATAGATAAGAGCTATGTATTGTTTATGAAAAAGGGCTGCTATGAAAGCAGAACGATACAAATAGTGCGATAAGCAAGAGATGGGATTATTTGACATGTCCCTCTCCAGGGGCAAGCTGTGAGACTTTAAGTAAAATAGGTATTTAGCTTGTTATAGAGACCACCTGTACATTCTTCGTGGCTTGTTGTCTCCCTGGCTGTTGCATCGTGTGTTCGGCGAGTGTATTGCCGGATAGGCCTTCTGAATAGTTGGGTCCTGAAAGTATAAAAAAGGAAACGGCAGAATATGGAGCCCCTAGTGCAGTTGAACCGCATTCTGGGCGTGCCGTGGTTGTGCCCCTCCCCTTATGCCCATGGTATTTCTAGAGCGTAGTTATGTACGCGTGGTACCGCTATCACAATCTCGCGAGGGCTGGGGTTGGGGCCGCACTGCTATGCTTGCTCGGAACGTGCCAGCCGGTTTTGTTGTAGGTTACTGCGGGCGCGCTTGACGTTGTCCGTACGTTTAACAGCCGGATTGGAGAATTGCCTTGAGAGGCTACTTTGTACTTCCGCCGCCAGGGCCGCCGTGTGCTCCTCTGTTCGGTGTTTCCATTGACCGTAATGACTCTGCGAGGACCTGGCATCTTGAGCTTGAGATATGCATAGTGCAGCACCGCATTAAATTTTGTGAATGCGGTTCGTCCGAGCAGGGCGTGATAGCCACTGCGGAACGGGACTATGTCGAAGATTAACTCTTCGCTTCGGAAATTGTCCGGGGATCCGAAGACCACTTCGAGTGTAACTGAGCCTGTACAGCTGGCTTCTACACCTGGTATGACGCCTTTAAAGGTTGTCTTTGTGGGTTTAATCCTTGAGGTATCTATACCCATTTTTCACACTTTATCCTGATAAAGCAGGTTCAGGCTGCTGCCGCCGTCCATGAGGACTCTAGTGAGGTGAAATCCGTCAATGATTGGGTCTAGGAACAATGCGGCGAATCCGCCGTGACGAATGCTAGTGGGGTGGCCCCTTCGATCAAAAGTGATCGGGCAGGAGGACCATGGGTTGAACTTTGGGGCGACTGGCTCCAATGCATAGACGTCCTTGAGAGCATGCTTCCGCTCCCTTTTGGGTATATGGGTTGCGTATATCATGTTCATCGTCCGCACTTGTGGGGGGAAGCCCTTTTGTCCTCTGTTGTTCGGCGGCCGGGGCTCCTCCTCGTCATCGCTATGCAGCCCCTTGTCTCTGTTTTCGGCACTTAACTTGCCTGCCTGCTTGAACACCCAACAATCTCTGTTGGTGTGATTGGCTGGTTGTTCGGGGGTGCCGTGTATCTGGCACGAGCGATCGAGTATTCGGTCTAAACTGGATGGGCCCGGAGGGTTTCTTTTGAATGGCTTCTTCCGCTGACCGGGTTTAGAGCCTCTGAATCCGGCATTAACTGCCGCATCCTCAGTATTGTCGCCGTTAATGCGGCGCTTGTGCTTGTTGCGACGCGACCTGCCATTGTTGTCCTTGGTATCCGAGTTGCCAGGGCTCTTGGTTATGTTATTGCTATGAGCTAGCCAGCTGTCTTCTCCCGCGCAAAAGCGGGTCATGAGTGTCGTGAGGGCTGCCATAGATTTCGGCTTTTCCTGTCCTAGGTGTCGGGCAAGCCATTTGTCTCGGATGTTGTGCCTGAAGGCTGCAAGAGCCTCTGCATCCGGACAGTCGACTATTTGATTTTTCTTGGTTAGGAACCATATCCAGAATTGTCTGGCCGATTCCTCTGGGTGCTGGATTATGTGGCTTAGGACATCGGCGTCTGGCGGTCGCGCATAAGTGCCCTGGAAGTTGTCAAGGAATGCGGATTCCAGGTCCTCCCAGCAACTAATTGACTCTGCTGGCAGGCTGTTAAGCCAATGCCTAGCTGGTCCTTTAAGCTTGAGCGGGAGGTATTTGATGGCGTGTAGATCATCACCACGGGCCATGTGGATATGAAGGAGATAATCCTCGATCCATGCCGCAGGATCTGTTGTGCCATCGTATGATTCGATGTTTACGGGTTTAAAACCCTCGGGGATTTGATGATCCATTACTTCGTCTGTGAAGCATAATGGGTGTGCGGTGCCCCTGTACTAGGCTATATCCTGACATAGCTTGAATGAGCTTTGTCTGTTGTGTTCGGCCTGGCCGTATTTATCATATCCGGCGTGACGGTTATCGTCACGTGACGTGGGGCACCCATGCGATCCGTAGATCGATCTTGTTTGCCTTGCCTTATCCTCCAATATGTCTCGCAGGTCTGTTGCGTTTCCCCGTGCCCTGGTATTTTTTGAGTGGCACCGGGGTGGGGTTTGAGTTGAGGGCCGAAAGGCCTCTCTGTCGCAGCCACGGGGTGGCCGATCGGTCGCATCATACGCTGGTGATGTAGGTTTAGTTGCTTCCTCCTCTAGTTGGGGTAGCAGCCTGCGCTTTGGGTAGCCGTTGGAGGGGCGTTCGAGTTTATACTCTTCGGCCGCCAGGACTTCAGTCCATCTGTCGGCTAGCAAATCTTGGTCAGCTCTGGGCTGCTGCTGTTTTTTCTTGAGGCTGCTTGCCGTGGCCATAAGCCTACGCTTGAAACGCTCTTGTTCGACGGGATCCTCTGGCTCGACAAATTCGTCATCGTCGAGGCTTGCCTCGTCTTCGGAGGGAGGCATATAATTGTCGTCCTCGACCTCCCTGTCTGCCGCTCTCTCATGGGGGCTGGCTTCTCCATCCTCATGCGCTGAATCCTGCTGGAGGGGGTTGTCTTCGGCACTGTCCGGGGTGTTGTTGTCTCAAGTGCCGGACTCGCCATTTTTGCATTGGCGTGATTTAGAGCGGCACGCTGACGTCGGCGCTTAGGTTGCTTCTTGGAGGGGTCGTCCTCTGTTTTTTCATCGCCATTCCCTGCTTTAGGGGTGTCCACCATGTATATGTCATATGAAGAGGTGGCTTTTGAGTGCCCTATAGGTGCTGGTTCTTGGTCGTCTCCTTCATCGGCGTCCATACCGTCGATGTCTTCGGAGTCAAAGTCGAGCATGTCGGTTAGATCGTCGACAGTGGCTACGAAGTGGGTGGTGGGTGGGTTTCGAATTTCTTCATTGTCCGCATCCCAACCTTGCTGACCATAGTCCGACCAGGGCTCTCCTGACAAGGAGAGAGACTTTAGTGAATTCAGGATGTCGCCAAAGGGCGAGTGCTGAAAGACGTCCGCGGCGGTGAACTCCATGATCGGAGCCCAATTGGGTTCAATCGGAAGGGGTGTGGAAGATCCGGAGTCTGGAACGGAGTCCGGCACCTTGGAGTCACAGGCCTCACAAAGGACCTGGCTGGTCTTCGGCTCGATCGCCGTAGGGATTGCGGCTTCCGGGGCGGCGTCCAACCGTCCGTCCCCGATTAGCGTGGTCGGCTCCGAGCTAAGGGTCCGAGCGCACACCTGAGCGACGCTCTGAGTGCTGTCCGGCGGCAGAGCTAGATCATGCCCGTCGTGACAGTGCGGCGCGCTCGGCCGTGGCTCGAATCCTCCGAAGATCAAGTCCCCGCAGATGTCGGCCGTATAGTTTAAGCTTCCAAATCTGAAATGATGGCTAGGGGCGTAGCTTTCGATCTGCTCCAAATGGCCAAGCGAATTGGCCCGCAGTGCGAAGCCGCCGAACACAAAGATCTATCCGGGGAGAAATGTCTCACCCTGGACCTCGTCGTGGTTGATGATCGAAGGAGCCATCGGGCCTAAAGGTGACGACACAGAGGAACTCTCAATGAAAGCACCAATATCGGTGTCAAAACCGGCAGATCTCGGGTAGGGGGTCCCGAACTGTGCGTCTAGGCAGATGGTAACAGGAGACAAAGGACATGATGTTTTTACCCAGGTTCGGGCCCTCTCGATGGAGGTAAAACCCTACTCCTGCTTTATTAATATTGATGATATGGGTAGTACAAGAGTTGATCTACCACGAGATCAAAGAGGCTAAACCCTAGAAGCTAGCCTATGGTATGATTGTTGTTCGTCCTACGGACTAAAACTCTCCAGTTTATATAGACACCGGAGAGGGCTAGGGTTACACAGAGTCGGTTACAATGGGAGGAGATCTTCATATCGAATCGCCAAGCTTGCCTTCCACGCCAAGGAAAGTCCTATACGGACACGGGACGAAGTCTTCAATCTTGTATCTTCATAGTCCGGGAGTCCGGCCAAAGGTCATAGTCCGGCCATCCAGACACCCCCTAATCCAGGACTCCCTCAGTGGTCGCCTTGTGCAACTCGTTGGTGTGGATCACTTGCAACTTGTTGTTGCCGTGGGCCTGCACCTTGAATTCCTTGGTGAATCCCATGGCCTGGAGCAGTTCGTCCTCCTGCAACCTGGTATTTCATGGGGAACAGTGAGTGGGAGCGCAATGGCGATTTCTGTTGTTTGTGGGAGACAAGTCCGCAGCAGAAGTGTAAATTTAAGGGCGGGGAAGCGGCAAAGGAGTGCATGATCTCACTGTCGATGCGGTTGTGCACATCGTGGGTTCTTGATCGTGGTTTTTCTTTATAAAAAATAAAAATAAAATTAGCAGTTATGTTTTTAACAACCGTCGTATCTCCAGCAAGTCATGGAGATGATAGCTGTGTTGCGTGGTTTGCTGTCAAACATTAACTTTTACAATTTATCTAGTGAGGCATGCAGGGGCAGTATGTAGAGGCACAAGTCTCTGACCAAGAGAAGCATGCTCGAAGTGGCTGGTTTAACTCTCAGACACACAGGCGTGGTACATTAATTGGGAGTGGCAAATGTTTTCTGCATACATTCCCTGGGAGGAGCAGTGCTGTGTTTCTTCAGAGGAACTGTTGTGTGTCCGTGTTGCAACAGACGCTACCAGATGGACAGAAAGAATGAGAAGCAACGAGAGGCGTGGACATGCAGCTGCAAGAAGCACTCATACAATGAGAGGCGCAACAAGAGGCACATATACGATGCTACGTGATTGCACGGACATCAATTCGTGCTATGGTGCGACGTGAGGCACGGGCACGAACAAATAGCCGTGCACTCAACTACATACGCAAAAAACCACATATGTGTTTTTGATAAGCACCGGCCTCCGTGGTTTTACCGCAAGGTGGGATTCAACGTTTATCCAGGGCATTCCGGGTTTTCCAAGTGTAGGAAGAATCGTTTTTCACTTATATGTTCTGTGGCAGAGGCACAACTATTACTTGTGTGACGAAGGAATGTACGTCGAATTTACGTGACGTGAGGATTGACAATAGGCGTTCGTTACTATTTTTCTGGAATTTTTTTCAGTTAAATTTGAGAGGCATGAATGTGTTGACGGAACAGGCACGGATATGTCTGAAATAGTTGCAAGGTCGTCCATAAGGTGTCCTATACACTTCACAGTTACAAGCACGGTCGTCCTACTTGTCGAGGCATGGAGGTGTAGAATGGAGCCTATGCCTCTGCGATAGTCACGTCCCATATTAAGAAGGAAGCAAATCTTCATAGACCCGATACGTCGGAAGCTGGCCGTAAGGCATGGACGTGATTCTAAGGGAGGTACGGACGTGAAGGATCGTGATACAAGCACGTGAAGGTGTGCCTCTGTTTTCAAGAAGCTTTCATTAGCATGTTTTCATTGCGGGGGCCATGGCCTATGAGTTCCATGTGTCCTCGAAGGCATTCGGCCTCATTAACGGACCTGAAGCCAAGTTACGCACAGTCCCCATAGGAGTGGAGGCACAGAAGTGCCTCTGTGGGTGTTTTAAGTAGTTGGTGTTATTGACGGACAACCGTGCCTCTGTAGTGTTCTTCTTTGAGGGTCACGGGCGTAAGCAATGTTTTGCAAGGAGAATAAACACCTAACTACCTCTGTATTCAATTTTTTTTCTAAAGTGTTGCATAGGAACTATTTTCAATATTGTGTGTGCAATGGTTTGTTTGAACATTGTGCACTGCTTTTAGTAGCATTTTGTAATTGTTGTCCCTGCATTTCGACGCTGCTTCCACAAAGGTACTAGTGCATGTGCGTTACATTAATTGTATAGCATCTCTACTGTATTTATATTTTTTAGTTCACGCCAATATATTCTAATAATAGAAAACTCCAACATTGCATTGGAAATAAACTTGTTCAGAACATATGTAAACTGGAAGCAAACTACAAGGTTAACTGCGACACAAGCAAATCTAAATTTAGAACAAGCAAACGGTAGTTTTGAGAGAAAGCAAATCTAACAAGAAATCTAGAATGGCATGAGCAATCTTCTAGATACTTTTCTTGGCCGGGACCACCTGCTTCAGTAGTCGTAGTCGCCCCAGGACCTTGGGCGCTTCCTGGACTGCTCCTTCTCGAGTTTTGCCCGATGGAGCCCTTCCTGGATAGTGGTGAGTCGGCTCCATATCTCGTACGTAGTGTAAGCATCTTTTGCCGCGTACTCGATGTGCCTCATGGTCAGGGCCATGCACGCCCAGCGCTGGTGCTCTACGTTGGTGATCTTCTTCTTCATGTCCTTGTAGTAGTCGTGGACAAGGATGCCTGAGACATCGTCAAGGGAGTCCAGAGGATTGGTAGCTGTAGGCACCCTCCATTCTTTCTGGATGTCGACGAAGTGGGCGATCTCCAGCCCGACGTGGGTGAGCATCTCTATGTCGCCGTCGATGGAGAAGCCAGCAAACGTGTACCTGGGGTCGGCGAGGAAGTTGTTGAACCTGGTGCAGTTCTTGTCGGCGGTGCTCAGTTAAAAGAGCAGCACCGGATGATCCTTGCCGACGGAGAGCTGGACGAGGGCTGGTTTCTAATCTTGGCCAACATCGTTGGTGTACTCCACATCAACTCCGATGATCTTGTGGCGCTCGAATTCGAGGTGTCCCTCGTACTGCTCGATGATGGTGGCCGCCTTGTGCGACTCGTTGGTGTGGATCACTTGCAACTTGGTGTTGCCGTGGGCCTGCACCTCGAATTCGTTGGTGAATCCCATGGCCTAGAGCAGTTCGTCCTCCTGCAACCTGGTATTTCGTGGGGAACAATGAGTGGGAGCGCAATGGCAATTTCTGTTGTTTGTGGAAGACAAGTCCGCAATAGAAGTCTAAATTTAAGGGCAGGGAAGCGGCAAAGGAGTGCACGATCTCACTGTCAATGAGGTTGTGCACATCGTGGGTTCTGGATCGTGGTTTCGTCTCCCTGACGGTGCGGTTTTGCACATCCTGGGTTTTTGATTGTGGTTTTTCTTTATTAAAAGTTTAAAATAAAATCAGCAGTTATGTTTTGAACAACCGTCGAATCTCCAGCAAGTCGGGGAGATGATCGTTGTCTTGTGTGGTTTGCTGTCAAATGTTAACTTTTACAGTTTATCTCGTGCGCAAGTCTCTGACCAAGAGAAGCATGCTTGAAGTGGTTGGTTTAACTCTTAGACACACGGGCGTGGTACATTCACTGGTCGTGGCAATTGTTTTCAGTGATACATTCAGTTTGTTGTCAAATGTTAACTTTTTGCACTCTCGGTGTATAAGTGATGTGCTTTATCAGAGGCACTATTGTGTGTCTGTGTTGCAACTGACGCTACGAGATGGGCATAAAGAAGAAGAAGCAACGAGGGGCGTGGACATGCAGCTGCAAGAAGCACTTATACAACAAGATGCGCAGCTAGAGGCACAGGTACGGTGCTACGGGAGGCACGGAGATGAAGTTACGTGATTACATGGATGTCAAATTCATTGCTATGGTGCTATGTGAGGCACGAGCACGAACAAATAGCCGTGCACTCAACTACATGCGCAAAAAGCCACAGATGTGTTTCTGGGAAGCACCAACCTCCATGGTTTTACCGCAAGGTGGGATTCGACATTTATCCAGGGCATTCCTGGTTTTACAAGTGTAGCAAGAATCGTTTTACACTTATATGTTATTCTGTGACAAAGGAATGAATGTCGAATGTACGTGATGTGAGGATTGACAATAGGCATCCGTTACTGTTTTCCGAAATGTTTTTCAATTAACTGTGAGAGGCATGAATGTGCCGACGGAATAGGCACGCTCATGTCCGAAATAGTTGCAAGTACGAGATGGGCACAAACAACGAGAAGAAACGAGGGGCGTGGGCAAGCAGCTGCGAAACGCACTTATACAGCGAGAAACACAACTAGAGGCACAAGTACGATGCTACGTGAGGCACGAACATGAAGCTATGTGATTGCATGGACGTCAATCTGTGCCCATGTTCTGTCAAGTGTTTTAAGTGACAGTTTGTAAAGGCATGGATGTTTAAGGTGACTGAGCCATAGGGGAAGGCGCTAGGTTTTTAGGAGGTGTGTGCTTGAGCTCATCGCAATAAACTACTTTGCATGATGCTATTATGCTGAGCACCATAGTGAAAATTATGTATACTACTGACGTGGGGAGCTAGTAATGTCACTAAACTATTCTGAAACATACTTCACCACAGCCATTCATTCTCCATTATTAGTCAGCGAATCCTTTTATTATTATCAGAGATAAATAAAGTAACCCACGTAAGAGTTTCACCTTCTTTGACAGGAAATTTTCACCACCATCTTTTTGGACATAATTATATGCTCAGTTACATACCATGACATAACTAAATAACAAAACTGGTGTGCATAGCCTGTCCAAAAAATAGACATAAATTACTGAACTAGGAAGTATAGCCACGGGCAACACTCTATCAGGAAAGGTCATTGATTATCATCCGCAGCAATTTCATGTTTCCCAATGTTGGCCACCGCTTTTCAATTGTGATAAGGACAGTTGAACCAACCCTTAGCTGAGCTTCCCGGGCAAAATCTGAAAAACCTGTCACCTCCATTCTGCCGTTGGTTCGTATGGAGTACATTGTGCTAATTTCTATTGCATCATACATCTCTGTTAGGATAATTCCACCGTTTTGAGGTAGATATCCCAGGTTCATCTTTAGAAGCCTCACAACGGCAGACGGGGTTTTCTGCAGATTGTACCAATATTACTAGATAAAATCAATGTACAAGGACATAAAACATCGAAAATAGCAAACAAAAGCATGGCAGTGGATCAAACAAATATTCAATGACTAACCAGGCGGCCATTTATGACATTGGTGACGTTTAGACGCTGCACAAAGGGTACGGTGGGGAAGTCGTCAGACTCAAACACATAGTATATCATCTGTCCAAATTGTTTGTATGAGAGGTTTACGCCTTGACCAAACACTATTTTCCCAATGTACTCCCTTTCCGAGTCATTTAGAAAATCAAGAGCTGCATGGAAAAAAATAACTCATTTTCAAACAAATTTGTTTAAACAGATGAACTCAGTATTTAAGTTTAAAAGGAATGGTTAAATACAATGCATGTGATCAAGTTGGGATGATAATCAACAGAATTGCATAAAATGTTTTCTAAATAACTTTGACTGTAACCATGACACTCATTTAGTGGACAGGGGTAGGAGCACCAAAGTATGCTGATAAATGTAATTGATAAAACAGGATGGAAGTTGGTGCACTTACCTAGTGATGGTTTGGGAAGGGGCCCGTGACCTCCTCGAGAATCACGAAGTCTCAGATCTATCTCACTGGACAGACTCCCAGTATCCATGTTTATGATGATTAGATCTCGATAACGAAGATCATAGTCACTAATTAACTTTTCCCAGCCAGGTCCATGAATCTTTGACCGGTTAGGTTCATTGGTGATGCAGATCTCATATGACAGATCGTCGTTGGTGATCAGTACTAGATTCCTTTGCTTTCCTTCTTCTTGAAATGCTTGTTGTTTCCACTGATAGATTGAAGAAGTGACTTGCTGCCTGCAATAGCATGGCACATACTACGCAAGAAAAAAAATTCAAACCGGCAAGAAGGAATCCTTGAATACCGACATGTATAACCAAGACAGATAGTGCTTATCATATATGTACCAATTCTCTTCAACGGGTTGCTATTTGATAAAACAAGGTACGTCAAAAATTGAAGACGTATCATCAAATGCTTAAATGTAGGCATTCCGTTACAACAATATGCTAGAAACTTTTATTTCCTTGATCAGAAAGATACACTAGTTGGTAGTAAGTGATGGACAACATGGGGTGGCAAACATTTCTCCTTACCAGGCATGTCTTGAAGCATCGAGGAAGATGCACTGTTATCGCGCTGTGAAAAACGCCTGACTCCAATCCAGGGCAGCCGAAGTTGGTACATATATCACAACACATAGTTTCCCCTGGAATACGTTGCAAAACAATGGTTATATGAAATCCTCAACACAAGGAAAATTTTATTATCTTGAAAAACTATTCGTCTAAACCGCCAATTTTACATAAATAGTCATTCGCAAGCTAGATATGGGATATGTAATAACAGAAGAAGAACATTAGATATGGGATATGTAATAATAGAGGAAACATGAATTTAATTAAATCAGTATTTTATTTTCCAAAAATGGTTGCTTAATCCATCACAATTCAGTATTGACTATTTTTAGAGCAGTTCACAATCTTTATTGTCAATGTCAATCAGTGAAAGGATTTCTGCTGCTTTTTTTAAAAGCAGCTTTAGCAAATGTATATTTCAAGACAAGACGGGCAAAAAGGAGAAACAATAGTCTATCATCAGGCGGCTCAAAAAGGAGTGTTTGTAACTTTAAAATTATATATAAATTCGTCAGAGCTGCACCCAGTAACAACGTCATCCGCAACCATAGGCCACCGTCGCCGACGCCCAACCACCGGAACATGTGTGGCTAGGTGGTATTTGAAACGGATGATCCATCAACGTTAACCTTGTCTCCAGCGTGCAGGACCCCAAACGCTATCATCAAGCACAGACGCCGACTCCCAGTCAACAGCACCCGAAACACCGATCTCCAGCACACTGTGACCAGTTAAGCAATAGAGCTCAGCGTCTGGCCACTCACTTGGACTTCCGGCCACCGCCGTTGTTTGCAAGACCTAACTGGCTTCAATTTAAACTACCAAACTCCCTCGGCGAAGTTCATCGCTCACCTGGGACTTGGACGCCGCAGGTCGCTGCAGCTCGCAGCGTTCTCAAGCACAAACGCCGACTCCCAATCAACCCCACCCCTAAGCGGCACGGGTCGTATACAGGTTCGGCCTCGTACTACACAGATTTGGTTTAGATCACAACGATTTTCATGGCAACTCCTAGCATAACAGTGTAGATGTGTCGCTTTCAAACACGGAGAGGCGAAACCAACAGAGAGGAAAATGGATCGTAGCAAAAAATTCACATAGAAGTTAAGAGAAAATGGACTAACCCTAGATCTAGAAGGAGAATCAAGAGAGAAGAGACGATGAACTCTACAGCGGGTGAGCGGGCGGTCTGGGTTGGCACAAAACAGAACAGACACTTATAATACGCGCCTGCTCACTGACATGGGGCTACTGTACAACGGCAAAGACAAGACTATTGGCTTATTAGGAGCATAGAGGCACGCACGAACGACCCCAACACGCACGGACTTACATGCAAATAAGGCACGTCCATGACGCACGACCATGCTTCTGTTTTCCGAAGTGTTTTTCTCTAGCACGGTCTCTCGGAGGGGCAGGGACGTGAAGCCATGGTGTGCATCATTATGTAAGGATGAGAATGAGACGCACGGAAAGGCCTCTGTATTCTAAATGTTCTCAGTGACGTGTTCATTGACAGACACGCGATCTTTAAACAATTGGCGCACGGTTGTACATGTGCACGACGCACAGACGTCTTTTGTGTTCTGCTAGTTGTTTTTGCATGACACATCCACTCCGAAGGACAGAGGAGTGAAGCCACGGTGCACACAGTTCTCCAAGGAGAAAATGCACTGAAGTGCCTCTGTTCTCGTAACATTTTAATCTGGTTGTTCACTGAGAGAGGCACGGGTGTATGTTCAAATGATGCAAGACCGTGCTAGTGTTTTCCGAATTGTTCATTTCTGACACGGCCTCTAGGAGGGACACGGTGCCTGCAATTAAAAGGGGCACATAATCTTTTGCTTTTACGAATTATTCAGATGCATGAGTTTTGTTAAATATGAGAATGAGAATGGAAACACAGTATCTAAAAAGTGATTGGAGGTTCGTTGTTGACCTTGAGTCATTATCACAACATTCCAAATGTTTTCAATGATGCGTTCACATGGACGTATGATTTTCACAACCTCTCGATGCCCATTCGTTTCCTGTGGGGTGCACGGACGTCCTTCGGAGAAGCGCGGTTGCAGCAGTTGCAGGTTTGCAGTCGACGCATGTTGCTTTTAAAAGACAGAATTTCATGGCAAATAACTGAGGTAAACAAGAGGATACTAGTTTGATTTTTGAGCAACTGTGCGAGCTGATTTCTTTTATCATTAGGTTCAGAAACATATGATCGATATTGAAAACAGAAAGCATAAACGTTAACATTCCTAATTTTAAAAATATGAGTTTACACAATGCACTCATTGAATATAGCAAGTACATCTCTCCAGACCTGTTTTCAGCATCCACAGTTCAATGGATCTGGCAAATCCAGATATTCAACACCTGTGTTTTTTAAATCCATGTGCATATGCTTGCAAGTTGTTGTTAATTTAAGCTTGGCACAACTAGAAGCCCTTTTGTCCATCTAAAGTGCCTCTTCTTGCTGTTTGTAAAATTCACGAGTGAAATCTCTACGCAGGCCAAACTTAAGCCTGATTGTCAGTAGCATCCTAGCATTGAGAACAAAGAATGTCACAAATGCAGTGTTTGCATCTGTGATTTCATAGTCTTCCAGCGTTAATGTCCTCAAACAAATGTCGTGATTATTGAGAAACACCAACTGCTTTTAGCGACATTCATTTGTTATACCTCTTTGATCCCATCCTCCCCCCTAAACACACATGAAGAGCAAACTGAGCAGTTAGTGCCAGTATATTATGTATATTATGCGTGGGCTTTCAACGTGTGTGAAATCATCACCTCAATAAACAAGTTTTGCAAGCATTGAAAGCATCACAGCAAGTCAACGATCTCATCCAGATTAAAGCATGTTTGTGAGATAAACAAGGTCTTGACAGAATCCAGCACTGCGTGTAGGCTACTTATGCAGAGACCCTTCATTGAGCACATAACGAGATATTATTAGCTCGTGAATGTGAATCTCAAGTGCTTTTGAATAACGCAAGTCAAAGTAACATGCAGAGGCAGTACCTGAATAACTGTAGACCCAATGACGATATTTGTTTCGTTGGGAAATTCAGAAATTTTTCCCAGTGTGTCCAACGTAGGCGCGGAAACAACTGTTATTTGTAGTTGTGCATCTACAGAATCATGTAGCAGTCTCCGGAGGCAAGGCGCATCCTCAATGATCAGTTTTCCTCCGTCGGAATGAATGCCAATGCTTACAAGCCTAGCTGAGTTTATTCGTAGACAGGAGAATTTCTTGTTGCAAACAAGAAGCAGGCACTGCAGGGCAGGGCAACCGTGGTGGATGAACTTCCACAAGGAGACATCCGATATATAAACCTCCACCAGCGAAAGTCTCCTGAGCAGTGGGAGGCAAAGCATTTCTACTAGATTGTCTTCTAGTTTGCACATGGCGAAAGTGACGGTGTGGAGAGACGAGCGAAATCTAGAGATGGATGCCGGTGGCGACGGCATAGAAGAAGGGACTTTGCATGCTGATGGCCCTGTGTAGAAGAAATTTGGGAATATATGATAGAACTCTAAAACCTGGAGTTGGTCCAGATTCCGAGACAAGAACAACTCATCGACGCCACAGGGTTGGCATTGGAGGTAGCTTGTCGGGATGCAGAGGCGTTGAATCGGGCCCTCGTGATCGGAGAGGGCGGATATAGGAAGGCTGAAGCCATCGGTGACAGATTCTCTGCCACAATTGCAACTAAGATGTCGGCATTGAGTTCCGACGTATGTTTCCTGGACGATTTGCTTGCCCGGGAGAACGTGGATGATTTGGCAACATATTTTTTCCAGAGATCTCGTAGAAGGAGTATAAAGGATCACACGGAAGTCGATATCGAGTGGTGCGGTGCGCCATATGCGGCGCCACCGAGATGCGAGCACTTGTGTGCGCATGCCTTCCTTTATGGGCAGACGAGAGATGATCTCGCCAAGGATGGCGTCCGGGAGATCGCTGATGCGGTCTGGACCAGACTCAACATGGTTCTCGGATCCAATGGGTGGGCCACGGTCGCTCCTCTTAGCGAGCTTAGAGAGCACGGGTACAGCCGCGAACCTCGTCTTCTTGTTGCTAGAGGCACGCTTCTTCATCTCCATTGCTGAGCTCGTGCCGCCTCCGTTGCAGCTCTCTGTGCGGTGGATCTGGGAAGAGGGTTAGGGTTTTACGATTTTGACAGACGTGGTGGAATAGTCACGGCTTCGACAGATGTGCGTCTACACGAGGCACGGCTATCAACCGTCCGGATACAAGAGAAGTTTGGTGGCAGAGCTAAAGTTCAGCATACTCAGTTAAGGACGCACGGTTGTGCGGTCTGTAGATACACGATGGTGTGGAGCCACGACATGGTGGCAAGTGTCATGTGAGGCACGTGCATGCAGGCGCTGGAGGCACCTAATTGCAGTCTGTGCAAGCACCGACCCCATTGAAGCCTCTACAGACATAGGTATCAACTCCCTGGATGCACAAAAATGTGGTGGCAGAGGCATGGCTGCGAACTCTCAGTTGAAAAGACACGGTTGTGGAGTCTTTGGATCCACGTCCTGGGTGTGTTCAGGGGAACGTAACAGCCACGGCTTGTGGCACGTGAGGTACAAGGGTGCAGGCTCCAGAGGCACCAAAGTCTAGCCTCTACAGGCATGTACGATTGTCAACCATGTGGATGCACAAAGTTATGGTGGCAGAGGCATGGATTCGAATACTCGGCTATGGAGGCATGGGTGTGTATTTTGTGCAACCACAAAGGTCATGACAAGTGTCATGTGGGGCACGTGTATTGAAACATAGGAGGCACGGAAATGAAGCCTCTTAGGCACGAGTGTTAACCAAAATGGATATACAAAACTGTGGTGAGAATGCTCTGCTCGAGAGACACCACTGTGAGCTCTCTGGACCCGCGGGCGTTTGGTTCCACGGGCACCTAACAGACATGGCTTATGTGATGTGAGGCACGTAGATGTAGGCGTCAGAGGCACTGTTGGGGAGCCACTACACGCACGGGCGTGGCATTTCTCCAGGCCTGGCTCAACATAAACCCTCTCTGGGTGCAGAAGAGTGTGCGTAGAAGGCGCCGAAGTAAGGCCTCTACATGTACGTGTACCAACCTCCATGGTACTCAGTTAGAAAATCACGATTGTGAAGTTTCTAGAGAAAGTCTGAACTCAAGACGAAGAACAGCCGTCATGTCACGAGACACATGGTTTTATTGGCCTATGAATCACGGACTTGCTTCGGTATTGGAAAGGTTCCTACTGACGAGTTCATTATCAGTGGGAACATGGTACTGTACTAACAAAGAGTCAGTGTCGTGCCAGTAAAATACTCATAATCTTTCTGCTGAAACATTCAATGTGCTTGAAGACACGAACGTTTGCACAGTCACAACACTTTCATTTGCACAGTGACAACACTTTCTGGTCAAGGATTGTTATGGCAAGCTTACAGACGGTACAAAATACTACAAGGGTTGTATGTTCGTGTTTAGACAAAACGCACGTTCAAAAGGGTGCAACAACATGTAAACCTGCAACCTTGAACAACTTACTCCAGCTTTGTGTTCAGCAGTCACAGCTGAATGGGTCCGTCAAATGCAGGTATTCAACACGCTTGAGTTTTAAATAAAATAACCGGTGCTTGCATGCTCCTGACAATATAAGGCGAGCACGTTCAGAAGCCTTTTTGTGCCACAAAAGATCCTTTTTATGCTTTTCGTAAAATTCTTCCATGAAGTCTTGGTCAAAACGGTAGTTAAGCCTCATGGTCTCAAGCTTGCTTGCATTCAGAACAAAGAATCTCACAAATTCAATGTTTACCAAGCAGGGTTCATAGTCATCTAGTGTTACTGTCTTCAAACGAAAGTCATCTCGTTTGACAAATGGTTGGTGCTTAAGACGCCATGTATTTGTTTCTCCGCAACAGAGTCCTCCCTAGATGTACATGAAGAATGAAAATACTTAAGCTCTAAAAATAGAGATACGGTAGAAGTAGTACAGTATGCATGTTATGGGGTTTCAATGTGTGTGAGAATCATCACCTCGATAAACAAGTTCTCAAGGCTTCGAAAGCATTGCATCAGGGAAACGGACACGTCCACTTCGAAACACACCTTGACGAGCAAAGTCTTGACCGTTTGAAGCACCGTTGACAGGCTCACTGCCGGCAAACCCTGTATGGTGCACGCACAGTGATTTTAAAAATTGAACAAAATGTTCTATTATATGAAATTTGTTTACTCGGACAAATGCAACTGAAAACTAGGTACCTGGATAACTGTAGGGTTACATGTGACCTTGGATTCAGAGAAAAAATCATGGAATTTGCCCACAGTCTCCAGTTTAGGTGCAGACATGACAGTTATCTGCAAGTTGCTGCTGATAATATTGTGAAGCAACCGCTGAAGTGACAGCGCATCCTCTATAACAAGTTCGCCATGTCCACATCGAATTCCAATGCTTACAAGGTTACATGAGTTTATTCGTATGCAACGGCTTTCCATATTCCAAGTAAGCAGAAGGCACCGGAGTGCGGGGCAACTAGAGTGGATGATGCTTTCAAGCGAGATGTCTGATATAACAATGTCCACAAGTGAAAGTCTCCTGAGCAGTGGTAGTTTAAGAGCCTGAACGTAACTGTCTGGTATTTGGCAAAGAGCAAAGGTGGCAGTGTGTAGGGAGGATGCAAAGCGAGAGAAGGACGCCGGTGCAAAAGGCGCGGATGATGGTTGTGTGAGTGGTTGTACGACACACTCTCTCACGAAATCTAGGAACATGTAATAGAACTCGAGCGCCTCGAGATTGTTCAGTTTGGATGATTTCAGCCAGGCGTCGACGGCGGAGGGTCTGGACTGGAGGTAGCACGCCGGTATGCAGAGACAGTGAACTGCGCCCCCATGGGCGGAGAGGATGGCTTCCGGAAGGGTCATATCGTCAGTGCCAGATTTGCGAGGGCACCGAGTTCCGAAGTGCCTTTAGCAGGCAAGCTCCCAGGTAGGAGGCGCCATGGAGATTTTCTCGATATGAACTGTTTCTAGAGGCTTAAAAAGACGAGCGGCAGGGATCTTATGGCAGTCGAGATTCAGAGGAGCGGTGGGCCATAAAGGATGCCATCGACGAGCGGGGATGCGAGTACGGGTGCTATCCCTGATGGGGAGACGAGAGATGATCTCACCTAGGATGACGTCCAGGAGATCGTTGATGCAGTCGGGACGAGTTTTTTCCCGTGCTCCTCGGATCCGGTGGGCGGACCCTCCCCGGTCCCCGCCGATACCGCCAAACACCCAGCAGAATGCGTCGTCGGTGGCACGAGCCTTTCCCTCTTGGTACGAGATGCATCGGACTCCATATAGGAGCGACGGGTGCGGTGGAACTGGAAAGACGGTTTGGAGGACACAGGTGTTGCAAAACACCATTTATCAGAAAAAATAGTATTTTTTTGTGATGTCGCTGCGAGAACAGTGACATCGGACAGTGGCAACAAGTCGGACTCCATGCCTCCATTTGATTGACGCACTTGTACTCATAAACGCATGGACTTTCGCGCCTCTCTGCGATATTTCGGGTCACATGCACTGTCGTGCGGCCCACAAAGGCATGGCACTGTTTTATACAGAGTCACACTCGCCCGTGTTTCGGTTTCGATTGTTCTGTTGACTCGTTCAGAAGGAGAGGCACGGCCGTTCAGCTTCAACAGTGAGCACCCACTGTTCACTGTTTCGACAGAAACACAGGCGAGTGAGTCGAGAGGCATAGGCTTGGTGTGGTATTATGTAGAGTCACGCTCGTCTGTGTTTGGTTTCAGAATATTCCGTCGACTCTCGATCAGATGGAGAGGCACGGGCGTTAATCGCAGAAAGGCACAGTTTGGTTCATAGTCATGGTGAACACCCACTATTTACTCTGTGAGGCACGGAATGGCCTATTTGAGAGATGCTGCTGTGGTATATTCTGCGCACGGTCATGGGTCCCAGGGAGGAACGACATGATATCCTGTATTTGTGTTCGAAATGATTCCGTTGAGACGTTCAGAAGAAGAGGCGCGGACATGAATGCCATGAGGGCATGGTTGGGTCTGTCGGAGCATCACGTTTCGTACGTTTATAATGGAAACAAAGCGGAATGGGTTTAGATGTTAGCACTAAAAGTTTACTTTGCGAGTGTCCGGTTCGACAGTCGAGGTGTTTAAAAGCGTAAGCTCCTTGTTTTTAAAAGCCACGGCTTGGTGCTGAGTTGCGTGGCGCTTCTTTTATTAGAAGCACGGGCATGAAGTGAATACAGCCACGGTTCTGTACCAGGCAGCGACATGACTTGTGGCAGTCTTAAGGGTCACAGGCACGGGCGTGCAGCGCTAAAAGGCATGCTGCCGTATACTATAGAGTCATGCTCCCGTGTGTTTGTGTTCCGAATAATTCCGTCGACTCGATCAGATGGAGAGGCACGACCGTTCAGCCCACAAAGGCACCGTCAGAGTTCGTTCCTTTGTTGTTAGGTGCACAGATGCGTGGATGTAGAAGGCACGTTTTTCAAGCAAAGAACGCACATCAGGATCCCACGTTTTTCAAGCAAAACACGGACCTGAATTTTGTATTGCCACGTTTTTGTACCAGGTAGCATCATGACTTGTACTCATAAACGCGTGGTCTTTCACGCCTCTCTGCGATATTTCGGGTCACAGGCACTATCGTGCATCCCACAAAGGCATGGCACTGTTTTATACATAGTCACACTCGCCCGTGTTTCTGTTTCGATTGCTTCTGTCGACTCGTTCAGACGGAGAGGCACGACCGGTCAGCTTCAATAGTGAGCACCCACTGTTCACTGTTTCAACAGAAACACGGATGAGTGTGACTCTGCATACTCTGTGAGGCAGAGTGAGTCGAGAGGCATAGGCATGGTGTGGTATAATGTAGAGTCACACTCGTCTTTGCTTGGTTTTAGAATAATTCCATTGACTCGATCAGATGGAGAGGCACAGACGTTCATCGCAGAAAGGCACAATTTGGTTTGAAGTCATGGTGAACACCCACTGTTTACTCTATGAGGTACGGAATGGCCTACTCGAGAGATGCTGGTGTGGTATATTCTGCGCACGGTCATGGATCCCAGGAAGGCACGGCATGGTATCCTATATTTGTGTTCGAAATGATTCCGTTGAGACGTTCAGAAGAAGAGGCACGGACATGAATGCCATGAGGGCATGGTTGGGTCTGTCGGAGCGTCACGTTTCGTACGTTTATTATGGAAACAAAGCGGAATGGTTTTAGATGTTAACGCTAAAAGTTTACCTTGTGAGTTGCTGGTTCGACAGTGGAGGTGTTTAAAAGCGTAAGCTCCTTGTTTTTAAAAGCTACGGCTTCGTGCCGAGTTGTGTGGCGCTTCTTTTATTAGAAGCACGGGTGTGAAGTGAATACAACCATGGTTCTGTACCAGGCAAGGACGTGACTTGTGGCAGTGTTAAGGGTCACAGGCACGGGCGTGCGGGGCTAAAAGGCATGCTGCCGTATAATATAGAGTCACGCTCCCGTGTGTTTGTGTTCCGAATAATTCCGTCGACTCGATCAGACGGAGAGGCACGGACGTTCAGCCCACAAAGGCATCGTCAGGGTTCGTTCCTTTGTTGTTAGGCGCACTCACACATGGATGTAGAAGGCACGTTTTTCAAGCAAAGAACGCACATCACGATCCCACGTTTTTCAAGCAAAACACGGACCTAAAGTTCGTATTGCCACATTTTTGTACCAGGTAGCGTCGTGACTTGTACTCATAAACGCGTGGGCATTCGTGCCTCTCTGTGATATTTCGGGTCACAGGCACTGTCGTGCAGCCCACAAAGGCATGGCACTGTTTTATAGAGAGTCACACTCGCCCGTGTTTCGGTTTCGATTGCTTGTGTCGACTCGTTCAGACGGAGAGGCACGGCCGGTCAGCTTCAACAGTGAGCACCCACTGTTCACTGTTTTGACAGAAACACGGACGAGTGTGACTCTGCATACTCTGTGAGGCACAGTGAGTCGAGAGGCATAGGCTTGGTGTGGTATTATGTAGAGTCACGCTCGTCTGTGTTTGGTTTCAGAATAATTCAGTTTGGTTCGAAGTCATGGTGAACACCCACTGTTTACTCTATGAGGCACGAAATGGCCTACTCGAGAGACGCTGGTGTGGTATATTCTGCGCACGGTCATGGATCCCAGGAAGGCACGACATGGTATCCTGTATTTGTGTTCGAAATGATTCCGTTGAGACGTTCAGAAGAAGAGGCACGGACATGAATGCCATCAGGGCATGGTTGGGCCTGTCGGAGCGTCACGTTTGGTACGTTTATACCTAACACGGATGCACGATCACAGCTCTTCTTTTTGACATGGGATGCACGACCGCACCGCTTGCTCGACCAATGTGTCGATCTGAGGACACGACTCAGTTGAAATAATGACAACTGGGAGGGGCTACCGTACCCTCTTATACTACATGACCGTGCCTTCACTAACTTCACGGTTGTGCCTCTCTTACTGCACAAAGTCAGCTAAGTTAATCAAAGCACAAAGGCATGACCATGAGTCTTTTTAACACAGCATTGAACCTGCACTAGGTTCAAGTGCCTCTCTGAACAAACATGTCGAACCAAGAGACACATCCACAACAACAACAACAACAACCAGAACAACAACAACAGCGACAACAACCACGTTTAGGATCGCATCTGCTTTCAGTACCATAGTCTGAATAAGAATTTCAACTGATAAGTTCTATTAGGTATGTACTATGAGTATTTCAACTGCACTCATAGTTTGAAATAACACACATACAATACTTAACTTAATACCATAGTAGTTCAAATTTATGTGGTCTAAAGACCGGTGATCACAAGTGAGAGCGAGTCCTCCCCACGCACAGTGTGCCACTTGATACTGATGAGTACAACGCAATCGACTGTCAGCCTGACTGCATTTGCAAAAGCAGAAATCCCGGTGATCACCATCCTTCCATCTTTGTGTATACAGTAGGTGCTAGGCAAATCAATGCTGCTGAAAATATGAACAAGCCTGATGCTGCCCTTGAGAGGTAAAAATCCAAGCTTCATCCTAAGATCTTTGGTAACAATAGCTGGGATTTTTTGTACAATAACAAATTATTCTGGCATTAGATTACGAAGAGACGCATGTTGATTGTGGTTTAGAGAAAGAAACAACGATGTACCAAACGGTCTGTGTGAACGTTGGTGAAACATAGACGGTGCACAAAGATAATGGCAGGGATGCGTTTAGCATTTAGGACTAGTTTAATCATGCAAGCCATGTCGATATAGGAAAGTTTTATGCCCCGGGTGTAGACTGTCTCGTCTATGTAGCTCCTTTCTGATAAACTGAGGCCTTCGAGGGCTAAATAAATACAACCATGTATTAGCCACCATGTGTGAAGCAATGAATACATCATTTAAAACTAAAATAAATGAATATTGGCTTTTAAAAGGGAAATTACAGTTTTAAACTACATTGTGAGTACAAAGAAAGATTTAATACATTATATCGCAAAGATTAAGCACATAGATATCAACGACACGTCACAGTAAATTATAATAGATAAATGTTAAACCAGAACAAATATTGATAAGCGATCAGAACATACCAACGGAAGGTTTGGGAAACGCTTTGTAACCTCCTCGAGATTCACTCAACATCAAGTCAATCGGAAAGAAGAAATCTTCTGCTTGCAAAGCCAATTTTATAATATCACCATAAAACAAATCATAGTAACGTATCAACTTTTCCCATCCAGGTCCATGAAACTTAGACCTGTGGTTGCAATCTGTAAACTTAATCTTGTAAGACAATTCCTCAGCAGTGCCGAAAAAAGGTCAAAATCTTCGTCTTCAGAACCATCCTCGAAAGCTTCATCTTTCCATAAAGAGATCAAAGAAAGGACCTGGTTCCGATAGTAGCATGGGACATACTGCATAAAACTAAAACTGAGACATAGGTAAAAAAATATTTTACTGATTTTCAGAAAAAAAATGCATGAAAGTGTTTTTTCCCTTGAAATTTCATGGCTTTCAGGCATGGGCACGGGCACCATCTATGACATTTAATTAAACCTATACAAAACAATTGAACTTCTAATTACATTACATCAAGGCCCATAAAATAAAAACAAGCATGCACAGTATAGTTTGCTCCGAAAGGAATACGTGTGGTTGCTGGCTGCGGAATAAAGATAACTTACCAGGCATGACTCATAAGAATGAGGCAAGGACACAATCAAGAAAGATTGCGCTACATCAGATTCAACACCGGGACAGTTGAGGTTCCTGCAAACATCACACGCCATCTTTGGCTGCGAGGTGTAACAATATATAAGACTCATGTTCATTAATTATTAAAAAAAATTGTTTCAACACTCCGCTAATGGCACAAAGAATTAAAGGACTGTATATCACTGATACACGCTTGTTTCAACGAGTAAGATAGAGCGGAACGAATGATGCTACGATGATATCCCTCGATGTTAGTGTCTCTGTAAAAAAATGAAAAAACACGCACAGACATTCTCAAATCTACAAGCTTGCAGCAAACTAACTGAAAAAATCAACCGTTGCCCTCCAAGATTATTCACCTATAGAACCTCTTAAAATAGGTAAGATATTAACACAAAAACTAAAATTAAAAGGGTAACATAAAACAAGAATCCATCTAAAAAAACACAGTGCGCAATGCGTAAGTATTAAGCAGAGGGGAAAAAACTTACTGTATTTCAGAGCAAGTGGGCGAATTGTAGATCCATCTATGTGGACTATAGAGTGGGGAAGACGAAGCAGGAAAGACGGAAGGAACCAGAGAAGATGGGTAGCGGAAGAGCAAGTGACTCGGGAGAGAAGACGAACAAAACGATGTATTTATGGAGTAATTATGGAGAGGGAAGTGATTTTTTGTACTCGCTCGCCAAAGCTGAAACTAGTACTAACAATAGTAAATGGCTCCTTACCATCCTAGCGCAAAAAAATGTAAAAAAAGGGGGGACAGGGGAGGTGGGTGGTGGTTGGTGGGTCTGGCGAGTAGGTGGAGTATTTGGTTGAGCCGGACCATGTCGAAGTCCTCTCGCTCTCTCACTGTATCTCTTCCCCCACACCCCCCTCTCTCCCTCTCTCTCTCTCTCTCTCTCTCTCCTCTCTCAAATTCGCCGCCTCCTACGGCATCGCATCTGCTCACATCCTCCGGGCCATGTCGACACAAAATTTTGGACAAGAGGGGAGGAAGGAAGGTCTGAACTCCCTTGAGCTGGATTTTGATTTCTATGTAGGTGATTTCCTGCTACATGCGGAGCGTTGAACTGGGGTTTGTTTTCCACACAAAAGATCTGAGCTATAAACATTCATGTGTCCTTGTAGGAGAACCCTGATACCATCCAGGACCATGATTTCTGTGACAAAGAGCTCGACCGTCCTCTCTACTGCGTTCTCCACAATACCAAGCCTCTCAGGTGTGTGGCTTTTGAAGGAAGTGACACGGGGAGGAGGTTCTACGGCTGTGCTGTGAAAGTTAGTCACTTTCAAAAATCTGATCTACTTTCTTATTGAATCAAACTGTTTGTATATAGGACTTGTAGTCTTCCAAAGAACACTTAATTCTTCTTGTGTTTTCCGGTTGATTGTAGAAAACATTGTGTAGTCCTTTTACTTTGCATAAAAGGGTAGAGGTCACTACTTATTTTACATCACTGAAAACAAAAGAAGTGATCTAGACACTCTCATGTTTGTTTACAAATAGGACTTCTATTTAATGGTCAGTATATTCTTAAAAAATCTCTAAATAACTTGACTGCAGAGGTAGCTCCAGATTAATTCAAGCTGGCTTAAAAGAAACTAAGTACAGTTATGAAATAACTCTGCGGACAGGGTGGGCGAAGTACCATAATTAGTGTTGTGGGTACCTAACCATTGACGCGCCACGTTACACAAACACGGTTCATAGTTAGTTGAATGAGGTTATAAAGCAAGTATATGTGGACTTTATCATATTCTAGAGCTCGTGTAGCACTGTATTAATAGTCTCTGTTTATTTTGTTCCTTTTTGTTCGCAGAGAGGCGTGAACTGTGGAGTCGTCGAATGGGTTGACCGCCCATGTCCTGTCATTATGCAGAGGTGCCTACTCAAGCTCTGGGGAATGTTGCAAGCAAAGGATGAAGAGATAATCAGGCTTAAAATGGATATTGAACAAGTGAACCTTAAGCTAGAGAATCTTGTTGCAGCTGTGGAAAGAAGTAATGTAACTACCATGAAGATTGACAGGCAGAAGAAGCAGATGGGTATCTTTGATAAAGACGTCAAGCGCATTCAGAGGTCTCTCACAAGTGTCATTCATAATCTTAAGGACGACAAGGGTGATATTAAGCTGGACAAGGATTTTCTGAATGAGGAGGTGCATAAGCTGAAGGAGAATAGAAGCAAGATGCAAAGCATCATCTGTGATCTTTTGGGGCAAGGGTTTGGGTAAAGTGATGACCTCCTGATGATCAAGGCAATCCTCGAAGAATGATCATTAACAGTTGCCTTCTTCCGAAACGTTGCAAGGGATACTCGTCTAGTATAAGTTTATGCTTGGACATGGTTACTTGACTAAAGGCATGTATCTCATTTTTTGCATTCTCTCGGAGGGTGTGTGACGGTCTATGCACATCAAATATTGATCTCCTGAATATTTTATATTTCAAAGAAACATGCTACTAGCGAGGCGCATCCAACAATATTTCGTCTTGCATCGTTCAATGAGGCATGGGTTACTGTAATTTAGCAAGGCACATATGTCGCTTTGGCATGGGGAACCATGCCTCTAATAACCTGACACTGACTTGTCAAAGGCACAGTCCTATGTGCCTCTGATAACCTGGCACTGACTCGTCAAAGGCACAGTCCTATGTGAGACAGAAGCACCGCACTATCGCTGACACACATAAAATCTACAATCTACAGAGTCCTGCTTACTCCTGATGCAGACGCACATCTGTGCCTCCGTGACTCGATAGTTTGTACTCAGACATAAACTCGTTCACGGACATGTGTTTACACGAAAGGCACGTACAATCTAAGGTCGCTGGGAGCACGTTTTGAGATTAAGCAGAGTCACGGCCATGTGCACGTACAGTTTGCCACGAAAGAAGGCAGTGCCGTCCGGTCACTGCAGACGCACTGGCTCTCATGCACTAGACGCACGCTTCCTGCAGAACAGGCAAGGCAGTGCCTCTTCTCTTCCAAATGTTTTTGGTCCCTTGACGACTACCGCACACGAATGTTTTTGTAGCATCACGATAGAATGAAACAAAACTATCAAATTATCAGAACAACAGGTGCATAACACAAAAGCATTGTTATAACAAGCTTACAAAATGGTGAAAAAGGTGAATGGATTGTTTGGCCATGTTTAGACATAACACAGCTTCGGATTGGTGCAACAACATCTAACTGCACTAGCTTGAGGAACTAACTACAGCCCTGTGCCCAGCAGGCACAAGTGAACGGATCTGACAAATCGAGGAATTCAACACGCCTATGTTTCAAATCCAAGCACAGATGATTGCAGCGTGCTGATAACTTGAGACGGGTGTGTTTGGAAGCTTTATTCTCCCACATGAACAACTTCTGTTGCTGTTCGTAAAATTCTTGCGTGAAGTCTGAGGGAAAGCGAAACTTAATCCTCATAGTGTCTAGCTCCGTTGCATTCAGAATAAAGAACCTCACAAACTCAGTGTTCTTCCCTTTTTTTCATAATCTTCCAGTGATACTGCCTTTAAATGAATGATGTGTTCTTTGAGAAACGCACGGTGCTTGCGACGCCAAAAATTTCTTGCACCACCAGGAGCGTTTCCTCCCTGAAAACGCATAAAGGTTGGAAGATACTCAAGATCTATTGAACGACAAAATGAACGATAAATTCCATGACCCCCGCCCCAATCAGTTCGTCGAACATTTCCCTAGATACGGATGTATGTATAATAATAATAAAACATGCCTAGGCATAGGGTGTATCCATTGCATACAAAATGTAAGACAAGATTTTTGAGATGCAAGGAGTGCTGCACTATGTACGATAAGAGCTTTTCATTGGGCGTGAGAATCATCACCTCAACAAACAAGTTCTCCAGATTTGGAAGGCACTTAAGCAAGTGAATGACCATGTCCACTTCATAAGGCATGGCCAAAAACAAGGTTTTGACAGATTGCTGCATTGTAGATAGGCTGACCGTCGCCAAACCCTTCACATAACATAGAAAATAAAACATAAAATTATTACAACAAAAGGTTGGGTGACATGAAACTACTTCCTTAAGGAAATGCAGTTGGAATTATTGTGAAATGTAAGTACCATAAGACCTGTGGAGCCATGCGAGATCCTGAATTTGCCCAATGTCTTCAGTTTAGGTGCAGAGACGATGGATACCTGCATGTTATTGCTCTGGAGATCGTGGATCAACCTTTGAAGCAAGGGGGCATCCTCGATGAGGAATTCTCCTATATCACCACGGATGCCGATGCTTACAAGGTTAGGGGAATTTATAGTGATCCGATGCCTTTCTCTATTGCAAACAAGCAGCAGGCACTCGAGTGTAGGGCAACTAGAGTTAATTATGCTTTGCAACGAGAAGTCTGATATATCAACCTCAACAAGCGAAACTCTCTTGACCAGTGGTAGTTCAAGTACCTCTACATAATGGTCTAGTATTTGGCAACACGCGAAGCTGACAGTGCACAGAGAATAGGAAAAGCGAAAGATGGACTTCGGTAGTGAAGGCGTAGATGAAGAGCATGTGTGTGATAGTTTGGCAGATTTTTTCACGAATCGTGGAAACAGGTAGTAAAACTCAAGCACCTGGAGATTGTTCAATCTGGGGGACTCAAGCCAGGCGTGGACAGTAGACGGTCTGCATTGGAGGTAGCATGCTGGTATACAAAGGCAGAGAACTGTGCCCACAAGGCTGGAGAAGATGGACTCTGGAAGGGACAAACCATCATCAGGAACTATTTTTCCCTGATGCCAAGTTCCGATGTATCGTATGCGAGCAAGCTCCTCACTGTAGGCAGAGGCCCTACTGATGATTTCGACATGAACTGTTTCTAAGGGCTTAAAAAGACGAGCGATAGGGATCTCACGACAGTCCAGATTCAAAGGAACGGTGGGCCAAACAGGGCGCCACCAACGTGCAATGATTTGAGTACGAACGCCTTCCTTAGTGGACAGACGAGAGATGATCTCACCGAGGACACTGTCCGTGAGGTCGCTGATCCGGTCCAAACCAGACTGCTCTTCTTGATCCTCGGATCCAGTAGGCACACCCTCGGCGCTTCCAGTCGCTACCGCCAAACCACCAGATGAAGGCGTCGCCGGTGGCGCGAGCCTCGCCCTCTTGGTGCTGGGGGCACCAGTGTAGACCTCCCTCTCTGTCTCCATTGCTGGGATTGCGTTGCCTCTGAGCGCCGCTATATGTGGCGTGGATCTGGAGAAATGGACTACAGCCTGTCAATCCACGAAATGACTTAAATAGCCACGACGGGGAGCGGAGGGGTCCAGATTAATTACTTTTTTTGTTTTTTCTTTTAAAGGTATGAAATGCACTGTTGCACACGCAGACCAGGCACGGGCGTGCCCCTCAGTGCTTTAATTATTTGCAGCACACATTCGATACAAGAATCTGTTTGACGATGAAAGCACGGTGTACTCGGTAGGAAAGACAGGCATGCACGTGGCGCCCACGAAGGCATGGGCTAGCACTCTCTGCAGCCACGGTTATGTACGTTTCTGACTCTCTGTGTTTCAGTCATTAGGGTCACAAGCACAGGCGTCAAATCCACAAAGGCATCGTGTGGTATTATATAGAGTCATATTCGCTTGTGTTTGTGTTCCGAATGATTCAGTCGACTCGTTTAGACGGAGAGGCACGGACGAGAAGCCCATGGAGGCATACTTTAGTATTAGGCAGGGTCACAATCATGTGTTTATTATGCATGTTCGATGGTATTACATAGAGTCATGCTCGCATATGAGACTCGACTGGACGGAGATGCACGGGCATCTAGCCCACGGAACTAAACCTTTGTCTTAGGCACAGCAACGGGCGTTTACTCTGTGAGGCATGGAATTGCCTATATGAGAGATGCTGTTTTTTAAAGCTTATTTCATTGTATTTAAAAGCACAGGCGTGAAGTCCACACAAACATGGTTCAGTACCGAGTTGCGTCATGCTTCTTTCATGATAAAGGCGTCGACGCACATGGCTATCTGTGTTTCAGTGTCCAGGGTCACAAGCACGGGCATACAGCCCGCAAAGGCATGGCGTGCTATTTTATAGAGTCACGCATAAAGGTTCTCTAATTGTATTCCGAATGAGTCGGTGCGCTCGGTCAAAAGGAGAGGCATGGATGTCAAGCCCACAGAGGCATAGTCTGTTCTTACTCGGAGTCGTGTTTGTGCGTTTATTACGGAAACCTAATAGAATCGAGCGACTGTCCTTGTTACAATTGTTTTGGTTGTAAGATTTTACCTCAAATGCACGAAGGCGACTTTATATGTTTAGCAGCGTCACTGTCCTTTACGCATGAAGACGACTTTATGTGTGTCAGAGTTTCAGGTCACATGCACAGTTGTCAAGCCCCAAATGCATGACCTGTAATTATCCAGAGTCACCTTCGTGTCTCTTTGTGTTCCAAATGCATCCGTTGACTATATTACCAGGACTGGCACGGTCGGGACGCCGAGGGAGGCATACTTGTGTTTAACGCGGAGCCATGTTCGTGTGTTGATTGCGGAAAACCAACATTTCGACGGGCGTCTCCACCTACTCAGGTGTGAACGCCACGTGGCGCCGCCACGGAAACCCAAGGGTTCGACGGACGTCCCCTCCGGTGATGCCGGTCTGGCTCGTCGCCCGAGGCCAGGCTCCGGCTATTTAAGGCGGACGAACGGAGTCTCAAAACCCTAGCCACACACTCTTCCCCCCTCTGCCCGCCTCCAGGCCATCCATTCCTCTTGCTGATCTCTATCCTGACACTCTCTGCCATGGCTAGTCAGGAGGAGACTACTGCGGAACCTAGTGTCCAGACACTGCAGGAGATCTCGGCCGGCGAGGGTTCCTCATCTGTAAGTTCACTCTGCTTCGGCTTCATTCGTTTTTCCTTTCCTTCGGCTACTTGATTTGGTTGTGAAACGTGAATAAGCCAGACGGAGTGTCGAAACCCTAGTCATCTTGCTGTTCTCTATCCTGACACTATCAACCACTTCTGTGCAGAAGGAGACTTCTCTAGAGCGCCGTGTCGAGTCGCAGCACGAGATCTCAGCCGACGAGGGTTCCTCATCTGTAAGTTCGCTCTGCTTTGGCTTCAATGGCCTTTCCTTTCCTTCGGCTACTTGATTTAGTAGTGAAACGTGAATAAGCCAGACGGAGTCTCAAAACCCTAGTCATCTTGATGTTCTCTATACTGACACTCTAAGCCTCTGCTGTGGAGAAGGAGACTACTCCAGAGCACCGTGTCCAGTCACAGCAGGAGATCTCGGCTGGCGAGGGTTCCTCATCTGTAAGTTCAATCTGCTTCGGCTTCATTCATTTGTTCTTTATGTCGGCTACTTGATTTAGTTGTGAAACATGGATCATTGTGGTGAGCTTCATCCTAATGTTGATGAGGGTACATCAACCTGACACATTCTCCTTTGACCAGCTGAATAACCTGTTCAATACTGTGGAAGACTTCATCAAGACATCCGCGAAGTTGGACGACGAGAATAGAGCCACCATTGCACATCTTATGAATGAGAAGGCGCAGCTCAAACTTCAGCGCAATAAGCTGAAGCTGGAATCATACGTTATGAAGAAACAAATCGAGGAACTTTGCGCCGAGCAACCAAAAACGAAGTCTCGTCGCACTAAGTAGACAGCTATGACCCTAATCCTCGTATCTGAAGCTATTAAGCAGTGCACTAAAAGTTTCTTATTTTGTATTGCGTTACCTCATGTGGTCAGTAACTTTGATAACAAATGTGTTTTGCTTTCCTGGGTCATGTTCATTCCAAGTTTATGGGTTCAGATGAACATTAACGCATTGGCCAGTTCTAGAGATGCTATTTTTAAAAGCACGGACATGAAATCTCTGCAGTGATAAGTCATCGTGTGGTATTATATAGAGTCATGTTCGCTTGTGTCTGTTCTCCGGGTGATTCTGTCGACTCGTTTAGACGGAGAGGCACGGACGAGAAGCCCATGGAGGCATACTTCAGTATTAGGCACAGTCACGTTCGAGCGTTTACTGCACAAACCAGACATGAGATTGACACTTAGGTTAGGCCTTCACTGGGCACGTACAAAAAACACAAGATCTTAACAGAGGAGGGGGAGAAGATCTCACAAAAAAATGAGGATGTGGCACAGTGCAAGGAAATAATTCTAGATGTCACCACTGGCGCACGTTTTTCAAAAGCACGGGCTAGCACTCCCTGCAACCACGGTTATGTACGTTTGTGACTCTCTGTGTATCAGTCATTAGGTTCACAGGCACAGGCGTCAAATCAACAAAGGCATCGTGTGGTATTATATAGAGTCATGTTCGGTTGTGTTTGTGTTCCGAATGATTCAGTCGACTCATTCAAACGGAGAGGCACGGACGAGAAGCCCATGGAGGCATACTTTAGTATTAGACAGGGTCATAATCATGCGTTTATTACGCATGGTCGATTGTATTACATAAAGTCATGCTGGCATGTGAGACTCGACCAGGCGGAGGTGCACGGGCGTTTACTCTGCAAGGCACGGAATTGCCTATACGAAAGACACTGTTTTTTAAAGCGTATTTCCGTGTATTTAAAAGCACACACGTGAAGTCCATACAGACACGGTTCAGTATCGAGTTGCGTCACGCTTCTTTCTTGATAAAAGGCGTCGACGTTGAGGCTATCTCTATTTCAGTGTCAATGGTCACAAGCACGGGCATACAGCCCTCAAAGGCATGGCGTGGTATTATATAGAGTCACGCTCAAAGGTTTTCTGATTGTACTCCGAATGAGTCGGTGGACTCGGTCAAAAGCAGAGGCACGGGCGTCCAGTCCACTAAGGCATGTTTTTTTTACACAGAGTCACGTTAGTGCCGCCACTATTCGGGTGTGGATGCCACGTGCCGCCGCTACGAAAACCCAAGGGTCCGACGGATGTCTCCTCCGCTGACGCCGGTCTGGCTCGTCGCCCGAGGCCAGGCTCCGGCTATTTAAGGAAGACCAAGGGGGTCTTGAAACCCTAGCCATACCCTCTTTTCTGGACTGTCCAAACCCACGCCACATAAGGCGGCGCTCGCAGGCCGCGTGATCCCAGCAATGGAGACGGAGATGGAAGTTCACTCCGGTGCCCCGAGCACCAAGAGGGCGAGGCTTGCGCCACCGGCGACGCCTTCTTCTGATGGTTTGGCGGTAGCAGCTGGAAGCGGCGAGGGTGCGCCTACTGGATCCGAGAATCAAGAAGAGCATTCTGGTCCGGACCGCATCAGCGACCTCCCGGACGGTGTCCTCGGCGAGATCATCTCCCGTGTGTCCACTAAGGAAGGCGTTCGCACTCAAATCCTCGCACGTCGTTGGCGCCCTGTTTGGCGCGCCGCTCCTCTGAATCCCGACTGCCGTGAGATCCTTGTCCCACGTCTTTTTAACCCTCTAGATCAAGTACATTTTGAGTTGGTCACCGCGTACCCCGCCACATCGGAGGAACTCGTCCGCGTAACATTCATTGGAACTTTTTTTAGAGGAGAACATGTCGGTGAAGATAATTCGTATGATGATTCCTACCTTCCAGAGACCATCCTCTCCAGCCGTCAGAGCGCAGTTCACCGCCTCTGCATTTCGGCGTCCTACCTCCACTGCAGGCACTCCACAGTCGACACCTGGCTTCGATCCCCAAGACTAAACAATCTCCAGGTGCTCGAGTTTTACTACCTGTTCCCACCATGCTTGAGACAACAGGACATAGGGCCATTCTCATGCCCTTCGCTCATGCCATCACCACCAGCATTAAACCCTCAGATTTCCACCTCTCTCCAAACTATCGCCTTTGCTCTTTGGAAGTTACCAGAGAATTATGTACGGGCACTTAAACTACCACTGCTGAGGAGACTCTCGCTAGTAGATGTTGATGTATCGGACGTCTCATTACAAAGCATCATCACCTCTACTTCTCCTACACTTGAGTCTCAGCTGCTTGTTTGGACAGTCAGGCACCATTACATCAGAATAAACTCACCTAACCTTATGACCATCGACATTTCTGGTATCTATGGGAAAATTGTTATAGAAGATGCATCGTCACTTCAATGGTTGCTTTGTGATGGTGATTGCAGGAAGTTGCGGATAGTCATCACCTCTGCACCTAAACTGAAGGTCATGGGCAAATTTTCTAATATTTTCTCTGAATCCGGCATCACAAATGACCATATAATTATTCAGGTACTGACTTTCAACAATACTTTCATCTCCATTCATTGGTACAAACAAGTTCCATGCAATTCAACCTTTACTCTACTAATATTATATTTTATTCAACTTGAAGTGTTTGCCGACGGTCAGCACATCCACAATGGTTCATTCTGTCAAGATGTTGTATATCAGCATGGATTATGACCTGCACACGGTCTTTTCCTTGGTGCAACACTTCCGAAGCTTGGATAACTTGTATATCAAGGTGATGCTTCTCACACAAATTGTAAACACATACCATGCATGGTGTAGAACTCCATTCAACAACAAAAAAGAGAGTCACTTACATTTGTATGTAATGGACAAAGCTCTATATAGTCATGGACAAGTATTAGGACAAAACTGAAAAAAGCTTTTATCACAACAGAGGTTATATAATTATTCCTTCACTTGCTCTCCCAACAGAATCACTCTTTATGGAGCTTAACCATTTCAAATCTTCATGTTTATTTAGGAAATAGACTCTAATGAAGAAAGTCTTGCGAACGACTGTCCTTGCAAGCACCACCATGACATCCGTTTGAAGACACTGACGCTGGAAAGCTATGTTCAATGCGAGAAAAGCATTCAATTTGCGACATTCTTTATTCTCAACGTAGCACAGCTGCAGACTATGAGGATAAAGTTTATTCGTCAGGGAGACTTCACGGAAGAATTCTACAAGCAGCAACAAAACGTGCTTCAGTGGGACAAAAAGGCTTCTAAACATGCTTGCCTTAGGTTGTCGCCAAGTAGCAACCACGGGAACTTGGATCTAAGGCACGCATGCGTTGAGCACCTGGATTTAAAGGATCCATTCACTTGTAAGTGCTGAAAACAGCCTTGGAGTGATATGTTGCCGCCACTTCCCGGTTTGGAATTTACGTAGGTGTGGTGAAACAATGCTTGTACCTTTTCGCTCAATCTGTAACCTTGCCAATAGTGAACACGGTATTTTGCTCTATGGCTAAACAGTCTTTTGCTTATGCCGTACATTTCATTAGCTGGACGGGGCTTCAAGTCGCTTGCAGCCACGACTATGTACGTTTGTGACTGTCTGTGTTTCAGTGATAAGGGTCACTGGCACGGGGGTCAAATCAGCAAAGGCATCGTGTGGTAGTATATAGAGTCATGTTCGCTTGTGTCTGTTTCCCGAATGATTCCGTTCACTAGTTTAGACGGAGAGGCATGGACGAGAAGCCGGTAGAGGCATTCTTTAGTATTAGGCAGAGTCACGTCCATGCGTTTATTGCGCAAGCCGCACATTTCATTAGCTAAACAAACTTCATCTCTCTGCAGACACGGCTATGTACGTTTGTGACTTTCTGTGTTTCAGTGATAAGGGTCACAGGCATGGGCGTCAAATCCACAAAGGCATCCTGTGGTATTATATAGAGTCATGTTCGCTTGTGCTTGTGTTTGTGTTCCGAATGATTCAGTGAACCATGGTTTGTCAGCAAACACACAGACGATCATGCCTGTCACATGGGCACGACCATGGCAAGCGCACGGTTTTCCACGTACCACACAACGGCCGTGAACTGATGGGACGCGCACTGGTCTACATGCCACATAGGGTTCTTACACAGCAAACGCCATGAACCTAAAAGCAAACACATTCGCCTGTGTTTCAGTGTTTCGGTCATTAGGATCACAGCCACGGGTCTACATGCCACACAGGGTTCTTATATATAGTCATGTTCGCCTGTGTATGTTTCCCGGATGATTCCGTCGACTCATTTAGATGGAGAGGCACTGACGAGAAGCCCATAGAGGCATACTTCAGTATTAGGCAGAGTCACATTCGAGGGTTTACTGCAGAAACATAACAAAATTGGATTCAGATGCAAATCCTCACTGTTTACTTTTTGAGACAATGAATGACCGATCCGAGAGACAGTGTCCTTAAAAGCAAACCACGGTTCTGTACCAAAGAGCCACTATCAAACGAATAGAATTCAAGCAACAAGGGCCACACTTTTAGCAGTAGAAAATCACTTTATCAGCTGGCGTTGCTCCTTTGCTACACGCACAGTAGAGTGGGTGTGGAAGGCACGTTAGTCAAGCACACAACGAACATCACGATGTCACGACAATGTCAAAAGCATGGTTGTGAGTCTGTGGTGTCAGGACTAGAATCCTCAGCACGCATTTGGGTGTGGCCTGTTAAGTAGAAACTCGGTTGTGCGGTCACCAGAGGCACTACGTAACGCCCCATGAAACAGGTTTGGTTGACCACTGGGGTGGCTATCTATGCTTTGAGCTCTTTTCATCTCTCCTGTGTCGCAGCAGAGACGCATGGTTGTATTCTTACACCATCCAGCTTCATAAAGAAACGGCTGCAAAAATTTACCCGCAAACCTATCGCCCTTATGATATTTTCTCAGCTGAGTAATAAAAATACCTAAACAAGCAAAATCTCTTCTGCTTAAATTTGCTTTGTTTCTACAACTTCACCAAATAAACTTACAAGCCGTTTTTTATAACCACAGAACAAGGAGCAGAAACGGCTGCAAAATTTACCCGCAAACCTATCGCCCTTCTAATATTTTCTTAGCTGAGTAATAAAAATATCTAAACAAGCAAAATCTCTTCTGCTTAAATTTGCTTTGTTTCTACAACTTCACCAAATAAACTTACAAGCCGTTTTTTATAACCACGGAAGAAGGAGCAGAAACGGCTGCAAAAAATTACCCGCAAACCTATCACCCTTATAATAATTTCTCAGCTGAGTAATAAAAATACCTGAACAAGCAAAATCTCTTCTGCTTAAATTTGCTTTGTTTCTACAACTTCACCAAATAAACTTACAAGACGTTTTTTATAACCACAAAACAAGGAGCAGAAACAGTGCAGCGGCTCAAATGCATCTCCATCAGTGCAAGGCTCAACTGCAGCTCCTCAGTGTGTATGGCAAGTACATACGAGAAGCACTGCTCTACCTGCAACACAGGCATGGATGTGCATCCATTGTGTGCATGACCGGTACATACGAGAGGCACTATCGTACATACAACACAGGTACGGTTACACGTACAGCGAGCATTTCTCCACTGAAAAATTAAAACTACTTTATATATTTTAACCTTGGTGCCACAACATTTTGTAGTTCTTTGGCCCGTACAAAGCCGCAAAACCACACACTTCCTTCATGGCTGCACGGAACACAAAAACAGACAAGCCTACACACGGTGCAAAGACTACAACGGTTCTCTGATAAAGTTTACATAAAACCCAAGCTCCTCTTTCAGACAAGCCTACACACGATGCAAAGAGACCGCAACAAAAAATAACTCCATACACCTGGACAAGTAACACAAGGCCTGATTTTCAGCATCCACACTTGAACGGAACCGTCAAATCCAGGTACTAAATACTCCTCGTTCTTAAATGCGGACGCACATGGCTGCAACTTGATGATAATCTAAGACGTGCACGTTTAGAAGCCCTTCTATGCCACTCCAGAACCTTTTGTTGCTTTTCGTAAAATACTCCCGTGAACTCTACAGGAGGGGAGGAAAACTTAATGGTCATTGAGGGAGTCCTGGATAAGGGGGTATCCGGACAGCCGGACTATATACATCATCCGGACTATAGAAGCGTCAAGATACAAGACTCAAGACTTCGGCTCGTGTCCGGATGGGACTCTCCTTTGCGTGGAAGACAAGCTTGGTGATCCGGATATTATATTTCCTTCCTTGTAACCGACTCCATGTAAACCCTATCCCTCCAGTGTCTATATAAACCGGAGAGCATGGTCCTTAGAAGGCCGATCACAATTACAATCATACCATCATAGGCTAGCTCTTAGGGTTTAGCCTCTACAATCTCGTGGTAGATCTACTCTTGTATTCCACATATCTTCAATATTAATCAAGCAGGAAGTAGGGTTTTACCTCCATCGAGAGGGCCCAAACCTGGGTAAACATTGTGTCCCTTGCTTCCTGTCACCATCAGCCTAAGACGCACAGATCGGGACCCCCTACCCGAGATCCGCCGGTTTTGACACTGACATTGGTGCTTTCATTGAGAGTTCCTCTGTGTCGTCGCTTCGAGGCTTGATGGTGTCTTCAATCGTCAACAACACGGTCCAGGGTGAGACGTTTCTCCCCGGACAGATCTTTGTGTTCGGTCGCTTCGCACCGCGGGCCAATTTGCTTAGCCAGTTGGAGCAGATCGACAGCTTCGCCCCTGGCCACCAGATCAGGTTCGGAAACTTGAACTACACGGCAGATATCCGCGGAGACTAGATCTTCAACGGATTCGAGCCTGCGCCAGGAGCGCCGGACAGCCAGGACGAGCACGGCTTAGACCTGCTGTCGGACAGTGCCCGGGACATCATCCCCGAAGCAGCCTTGGATCTAAATCCAGGACATGTTACGTTGCCTATGGATGGAGGGCTGGACCCCGCTCCGCAGGCCGCACACATATCGGTGATGGAGCCGAACACGGGTCCCACCTCTGTGGAGGCCTGTAACCCAGGACCCCCGGACTCGTATCCGGCTGTTGGTCCTGTTCCGTTCACTCTCGAGCCAGCCGAGCCATGTTGGGCTCCGGTAATGGAGTTTACCGCTGCGGACATCTTTCAGCACTTGCCCTTTGGCGACATGTTGAACTCCTTGAAGTCTCTCTCTTTGTCAAGAGACTATGGGCAGAACTATGTCCGGCCCGAGTGGGAAGCAGGCGACGAAGGAATTCGGCGCCCACCCACTACCCACTTCATTGCCATGATCAAAGAATTAACCGACGTGCTTGACTCCGAAGACATCAACGGTATGGACGACGATGCAGGAGAGGCTCCAGAATCCATGGAGCGTGGGACTACTACCTTGTCACACGATATATACATGGTAGATACGCCCAATAAGGACGGCAGCCCGGACGACAAAACACCCGGGCAAAAGCCAAAGAGGCGACGTAGACGCCGCTCAAAGTCCAGCAATGGCAAAAATAGCGACAAGAGCGCAAGAAGGGTTGATATACCCGCAAACTCTAAAAGCAATAATGACCACATGGACCCAGCGATAGAGCAGGACGAGTCAGGTCACGCCAAATCAAGTTCGGAGCAAATACGCGATCACAATGATCCGGAGGGATGAGCTCAGGATGCCGCCCCAGAACTGGAAGACAGTCCGGACGACGATGCATTCATCATCCTGGACGAACAAGTGGAACAAGACAACCTCCACAGAAAGCTTATGGCCACCGCAAGAAGTCTAGAAAAGCAGAAGCAACGACTCAAGGCCGCACAGGAAAAGCTAAGTCGCAGATGGAATAAGGTTCTAAACACTAAAGAAAGATATGGCGACGACCGCCATACGAAAAGCTATCGGAAGCGCAAGCTACTGCCAGAATTCGACGACGCGGCTGTTCCACCAAAAGAAAATTCGACCAAGAAACCAGACATACCGCCTCACAACCATAACAGAGCGGCTGCGGACACTACGCACGATCCACGCGAGCATCCGGATAAAAAGACCGGTGCAGCCAGGTCCATATACGGATCTAGAAGACACACCCCAGCGCAGGACTATGGTCACCCAAACGCTCATAAAATCCAGATACTAGTTCAGAATCAACCCCGGACACAACAACAGCCGACTACATGCCACAATGCGTCCAGATACAGAGGGGCTGCTCACCCCTTGTGCTTCACCGAAGAAGTACTGGACCATGAATTCCCACAAGGCTTTAAACCTGTGAACATAGAAGCATACGACGGCACGACAGACCAGGGGTCTGGATCGAGGATTTTATCCTGCATATTCTCATGGCTCGTGGGGATGACCTCCACGCCATCAAATACCTTCCCCTCAAGTTGAAGGGACCAGCTCGACACTGGTTGAAAAGCCTCCCTGAAAACTCAATTGGGAGTCAGGAGGAACTCGAAGACGCTTTCAGGGCCAATTTTCAAGGGACTTACGTCCGGCCTCCGGATGCAGACGATCTAAGTCACATACTCCAACAGCTCGGAGAGTCCGCCCGCAAGCTTTGGAATAGATTCCTCACTAAGAAGAATCAAATTGTCGACTGTCCGGACGCCGAAGCCTTAGCGGCTTTCAAACACAGCATCCGTGACGAATGGCTCGCCCGACACCTCGGCCAAGAAAAGCCAAGGACAATGGCAGCCTTAACAAGCCTTATGACCCGCTTTTGTGCGGGTGAGGATAGCTGGTTGGCCCGTAAAGGCACCAGCGACCCCAGCACATCCGAACTAACGGATGGCAACGGGAAGCCACGGCGTAATAAAAACAAACGCTAAAACAAGGAAGAAAGCCCGGATAACATGACGGTTAACACCGGATTCAGGAGCTCTCAACCTGATCAGAATAAGAAGCCATTCAAATGCACTAAAGACGGACTGCCCGGTCTGAACAGAGTCCTGGACAGACTATGCCAAATTCATGGCACCACGGAAAAACCTGCGAACCACACCCATAGAGAGTGCTGGGTTTTCAAGCAAGCCGGCAAATTAAATGCCAAACACAAGGGGAGGGGCACACCAAGCGAAGACGAGGATGAACCTCACCAGCCGAACACTGGGGTACAGAAAAAATTCCCGCCAGAGGTTAAAACAGTAAACATGATCCACATGACTCACACATCCACGAGAGGGCACGAACGCGCGCCCATAGAAGCGCACGATGTAGAGCCCGTCATACCCACGTCTCACTACTGGAAGTATCGTCCGATCTCTTTCGATCACATGGACGGCCGAACCACAATTCGGCGAGGAGGATCACAGGCCTTGGTGCTTGACCCAATAATCGATGGATACCATCTCACCCGTGTCCTCATGGACGGCGACAGTGGTCTCAATTTAATATACGAGGACATTGTCCACAGAATGGGGATAGACCCATCCAGAATTAAACAAAGAAACACCACCTTTGAAGGAGTGATACCAGGCGTTGCAGCCTGCGCCAGGGGCTCCGTCGTGCTGGAAGTAACATTCGGCTCCCCAGGCAACTCCAGAAGCGAAGAGCTGCTCTTCACTATCGCACCCTTCCAAAGCAGCTATCATGCATTGCTAGGAAGAACGGCCTTCACCCGCTTCAACGCATTGCCGCACTATGGGCACCTTACACTCAAGATGCGCGGTCCTCGTGGCGTCATCACCGTTAGCGGAATCATAAAGTGCCCTTCACGCGTAGAGGAATACGCGACGGCCCTGGCGGCCGGACTATAAGCGGCCTCCAGTTTTAGAAAACATGATTGGCCATGACGACCACAGACACGGTTAGACGAGTCCGGTAGCCCGGATAAATTCAAATAGGGCACTGTATATGTAACCCCATAAGGGAAACCAGGGGCTGTCTATATTTAATGCAGCCTCACGCTTGGCTCGACCTTATTGGCAGGCCAACCGCTTACACTCTTATTACTGATCGCATACTGACGTTGCACCCTCCTATGAGTTTTTCTTTTTTTACAGACAACGTTCGCGCGATACCCTTCCAGGATACGGCACAACAGAGACAAAGGCGCAGACGTGCAGAAGGGCCCCGTGCAACAGGTTTCTTTTTAGATTAAGCCCCTGTGTAAACCTTTTCTACTGCCTCTTGTTGTTTAACCATCCCATGGGTTCTATACCCACAAAGGATACTGTCGTTTTTGGCATTTGGCCACGACAGACTAAATTGCACGTACCTAGAAATAAAGGGCTTATAATAGGCTCTTGTCAGCCTATCTTCTTTTACAAAAGACTGAATACCCTCGGGAGTGTTCGGCGTCACGAGTTTGGCCGTATATGCATCAGCTCCGAATCATGTCTTTGGTCAAAATGTTGGGTTTGCCCGGCTCCTGGGTTTGCCGCCTTACGTTCCGTTATCATCCGGCTAAGGCATGCCAAAGGAGAACTACTGCGATTGTGCCCTGGTTATTCCGGATGAGCGCCTCAGTAGAGAAAGCCGAAAACTGACCGTCATGATACAGCGAGAGACTGTTCAACCACTCGAAGACTCACCGGAATCCCTAAAGATTCCTCCGCCTTACTGAAGGGCTGTTTTCCGGCCATGTACACACGCGCCCGTATTCGGATGCACGTGGAGGTACCAGGGGCTACATAGTAGCCCCACCATTAGACTCCCATGGCTAAGCGAAATTGTTACAGCTATATAGTCCAGTTGCCTAGTTCGGCGTGCGATCACCTCCTTAACGGACCAAGACGTTGGATCAAGTGTGATTATGCATATATTTTTTTCGCCAACACCCCTGCATTGTCCGCGAGGGGGCTGAAGCCAACAACTGCTATCTTTCAGACTACTTATACATATAAGAATAGCCGCAAAGGGAGGACAATCATACTTCCGGGCAAAAGTATAAACATAGCCTCATAATTAAACTAGACATTGTTTTCTACAATGATTCGACTTATCACTCGAATAAAACACTCTTCGAGCACTGTGCCTCTATCAGGCGGGCACCATCTGTGACTTGCGCCAAGTAGTGCTCGGCCGGATGTTGGCCTCCCGCCGAATCCTGGCTCGCTATTACAGTGGCCTCCATATCCGTCCAGTAGGCTTTAACGCGGGATAGAGCCATCCGCGCACCCTCTATGCATGCCAACCTTCTCAGGGCGTCAATCCGGGACACGAGTCCAAGGAATTGTTGCACCAAACCAAAGTAGCTGTCCAGCTTAGGCCCCTTCGGCCAAAGATGGTCTATTACAAACTGCATTGCAAGTCCGGACAACCTGTGGAGCTCCGCCATAGCAGCCACCTTCTCATTCAGTGGCAGCGGGCGAGTGGGGGCATTAAACTGTGACCAGAAAAGCTTCTCCACTTCTTCATCGCCTTGACCCTTGAAGAACTTGACAACATCAGTCGTACTATTCGCCAAGTCCGCATATGCGTCCATAGGACTCATGCGACCCGCCAGAGGAGCATATTTCGGATCCAAGAACTTCGTCCGCAGTAAGTACGAGCCCCCAGCCACGATTTTGTCAGCTTGTTGGAGCTCCTCCTGCATACTCCGGATCTCGGTCCGCATCTCCTTGGCGGCATTACGTGCCTTGTCCAGCTCGGCCGAACTAGCCCTATTCTCCTTTTCAAGGAGTGCGTACCGGTCGGCGACATTTTTTAACTCTTCATCCATTTCGGCTATCTTTTCCTCGCTTCAGCGACGAGCAGCCTCTTCGGCTCTCAACTCTTCGGCCGCCTTTAGGGAAGCCGCATTGCTAGCCCAAGCTTGTTCCTTGGCTTGAGCAAGTTCCGCCCTCAGGGCTTCCACAGCAGCAACACCATCTGCAGTGCCAATACATTGCATTAATATTATGCCTCTTTGGCATTTTCCTATACATTATAATAAAAACCAAGCACATACCCTGGGACTCCTCAAGCCGTTTATTCACCAGCTTGATATCGGCATCGATGGATCCGATTTGCCTCCTTAGCTCGGCAACTTCAACAGACTGGTCGACTGCCGGATCCTTGTATACCTGCACACATGTACGGCGTAGCCATTAGTATATGATCCCCCGTTTGCCGCCTATGGCGGGCAACCAGTCTCAGGGGCTACTATCTATAGGGAGCACACCTAGCGCGTGCTTCATAACCAAAAAGTTGTGCATTTTTTCACTACATACCTCAAAGCCTTTGAGCAGGCTTGTAAATGCCTCATTCAAGCCGCTGGTAGCAGATGAAATCTTCGTAAGCACCGTGCTCATTGAAGAGCGGTGCTCCTCCGAGAGCGCGGCTCGCTCCAGACGGCCCGTCAGTACGTCTGGTCGGACACTAAACTGCGTCGGACCCTTCTCATCGCCCCCCGTGGGAGCCAAATGCTCCGGGCTCAGGGCGGCTGACGTACTAGCCTCCGGCTTCGGTATATCCGGGCTCCTCCGTGACGACACCTCCATGTCGCCCGCCTCATGAGGCGGAGAGTTGGGTGGGGTTTCACTCTCCATCATCTCCGGACGAAGGTCCCCCGAAGACGAACTCTATTGAGAAGAGCTGCTCGCCGGACTACAAAAAACGAAGTCCTGGTTATGGATCTCGGAGTAGCATCTCACCTTCGAATTAATGAATGACTTACGGCTTGTTGGAGGGCTGGCCCGTTGGTGGGCATGGCGTGGTGAGGGCGCCCGTCGCGATAGAGCCCCTTGGTGATGTTTTCTTCCCTTCCTTGGGCGTCTCCGCCTCCAAATCATCGGAGGCGGTGAGGGAGTCCTGGATAAGGGGGTATCCGGACAGCCGACTATATACATCGTCCAGACTATAAAAGCGTCAAGATACAAGACTCAAGACTTTGGCTCGTGTCCGGATGGGACTCTCCTTTGCGTGGAAGACAAGCTTGGCGATCCGGATATTATGTTTCCTTCCTTGTAAACTGACTCCATGTAAACCCTAGCTCTCCTGTGTCTATATAAACCGGAGAGCATGGTCCTTAGAAGGCCGATCACAATTACAATCATACCATCATAGGCTAGCTCTTAGGGTTTAGCCTCTACGATCTCGTGGTAGATCTACTCTTGTATTCCACATATCTTCAGTATTAATCAAGCAGGAAGTAGGGTTTTACCTCCATGGAGAGGGCCCGAACCTGGGTAAACATTGTGTCCCTTGCTCCCTGTTACCATCAGCCTAAGACGCACAGATCGGGACCCCCTACCCGGGATCCGCTAGTTTTGACACCGACATTGGTGCTTTCATTGAGAGTTCCTCTGTGTTGCCGCTGCAAGGGCTCGATGGCTCATCTCGTTGTCAAGGACGATATTACTTCCGGGGGAGCACTGGCTATTGGCCAGACTCTCCAGCTTGGCGGCTTCTTTATGACCGCCCCATCGGCTATTGCACCGACGATGGCCTCTTGGGTCATCACACATAACCTTCGCATTGGTTCGGAGCTTTCCGAACGGATGGATCCGATGGAGCTCTCCTCTCTTAACGAGCTCTTGGATCGCATCGCCGCCTTGGGAGTCGCTACGGACTATGACCGGATTGGGCTTAAACCCGACTAGAGGGACATTAGATCCCCGCCGGCCACCCGTGAGATAGTAGTAGTGGAGGAATCACATGTGGGTCGCCCCTCAAATTTGAGGACGAATTATGTTCGGATCACCGAATTCAGAGAACCGAACACCCACCCAAAGGACTACATGACCCAGGTCCCAGACTTAGAATCGGGCGCTGGGCCAAAGGGATTAGGTAATGCTCAAGATCCCGAACTGATAGGCTTGGTACTTCCCATGCCCCCGGGCGCCAGATCAAATCAAAATCCGGCTTCAGCCGATGATGCCCGCTCGGACTTAATCCGTCTCTCCCGTGTCCGGCAGGAGCCCCAGGAGACGGTACATCATTACTGGGCCAGATTTATCCTTCCTCTTAATACGGTCAAGGACTGCCATGAGGAGGACATAGTCTTTTTTTTGTAGAAACTGCACGAACAAAGGACTCCTTAATGCTATAAGTCGCCATGACATAGAGCACCTTATGGACTTGGCAACAATAGTACAAAAATACTGTGCGATGGAAGGCGCCTAGAAAACCCAGACAGAGTTTTGGGACAGTACGGCCCTCACTGGAACCTTTGTCCGAACTAAACGGCCGAACTCTCGTAAGTCGACCAACTCAATTCCCAAGAAACCAAAGGCCGCCCCAGGGCGTGGGACCGTATTGGAAGGATGGCTCAACGGGTCGTGTAAGCTTCACAGCACGCCAGACGCTACACCGACCCATAGCCTTAGAGCATATTGGATACTCCGGCAGGTAGCTAAGAGTGGCGAGGATCTCCTCGAGAGCCATAAAGCAGAACCACATCCCGCCAAAGAACACAATATGGTGCTGAAAGTCTTTGAGACCTTCGCCTCAAACAATAGGCACAAGCGAGCGCATCGAAGCTCCGCTGAAATTTGCCATGTGGCAAATGTAAATCCGTCTAACGACACTGCTATAACCTTCAATGCTAGTGACGAGCCCCAATTCTAGTCCGTCCGGGCGCCGGCCGCTCTGGTCCTCAGCCCAATAGTGGATGGCTTTCGGATCACTAAAGTACTCATGGACGGCGGAAGCGGATTAAACCTAATCTATGAAGAAACCCTCAAAAAGATGGAGATTGACAAAAGCCGCATTGAACAAAGTGGCACGACCTTAAGGGGAATTATCCCTAGTTGGGAGGCTCGGTGTGCGGGTAAAATCACACTCGACGTGGTATTCAGCACCCTAGAGAATTACAGGTCCGAAGAAATCACATTCCAAGTGGCTCCTTTCAACAGCGGATACCACGCCCTTCTAGGGCGGGACGCGTTTGCGAGCTTTCAAGCCATACCCCATGACGGGTACATGAAGCTTAAAATGCCCGGACCCAATGGGATCATCACTCTAGCTAGTGATCCGGACGTCGCACTCCGCACCGAAAACAAAACCGCAACGCTGGCCTTGGAAGCATTATCCGAAGCCCTAGCGGCAGAAGAATTAACCACTCTACGCGCCACCGTGGATAGGGACGCCGTGATACTCGACAAGCGACCCAAGTCCACCTCATTCAAACCCGCAGATGAGATAGTCAAATTCCAAGTCCACCCAACGGACCCCATGAAGACAGCTTCCATCAGGACACAGTTGAACCCCGCCATGGACGCCACACTGCGCGACTTCTTGCGCGAGAATTGGGATATCTTTGCCTGGCACCCATCGGACATGCCGGGCATCCCACATGGATTGCCCGAACACAGCCTTAACATACTAAAGGGATGCAAACCTGTTAAACAGACCCTAAGGCGAATTTTGGAGCCCAAACGGCAAGCCATGGGGGAGGAGCTAGCCAAGTTACTTGAGGCCGGATTCATTAGAGATATCAAACATCCGGATTGGCTGGCAAACCTGGTAATGGTACCAAAGAAGGACAAATCCTGGCGCCTGTGCGTCGACTTCAAAGACCTTAACAAGGCTTGGCCCGAGGATCCCTTTCCCCTCCCTCGCATCGATCAAATCATCGATGCCATAGCCGGACACGACTCATTGTGTTTCCTCGATGCATACTCTGGACACCATCAAATAAAGATGGCAAAGTCCGACCAAGCTGCATCAGCTTTCATAACGCCGTACGGCCCTTTCTGCTTCAACACTATGCCTTTCGGGCTTAAGAATGCCGGAGCAACCTATCAGCGCATGATTCTAACATGCCTGGAGAAGCAAATTGGAAAAATAGTGGAGGCATACGTGGACGACGTAGTCGTTAAAACAAGACATGTCGAAACCCTAATTGATGACTTGAGGCTTACGTTCGACAACTTACGAACATACGACATCAAGCTAAATCCGAAGAAATGCGTTTTCGGCGTCCCCTCTGGAAAACTGCTGGGCTTCATCATTTCTAATAGAGGAATTGAAGCTAATCCAGCAAAATCCGAGCTTTGTCACAGTTAGCTATACCAACAGACCTCAAACACATCCAGAAATTAGCTGGATGTGTGGCTGCTTTGAGCCGCTTTATCTCCAGGTTAGGAGAAAAGGCATTGCCTCTTTATCGCCTCCTTCGGCGCACCGAACACTTCGTGTGGACGGATGCAGCCGCGGCCGGACTAGATGAAATAAAGACCTTATTGGCCAGTAATCCAGTCCTAACAGCACCAACTATCGGCGAACCTATGCTGCTGTACATAGCCGCAACACATCAAGTTGTCAGCGCAGCACTCGTCGTCGAACGAGAGGTTGACGGATACAAATTCCTGCTACAGAAGCCGGTTTACGTATCCACGGTCCTCACCCCATGCAAATCCCGATACCCACACTATCAAAAAATTGCATACGCAGTCTTCATGGCATCCCGAAAGCTACGACACTACTTTCAAGAGTGTTCGATTACGGTGGCCTCCGAGGTACCACTCAACGATATAATATATAACCGCGATGCCACGGGCCAGATTGCTAAATGGGCCATCGAACTCCTTCCGTTTGACATAACGTATAAGCCCAGGCGGGCTATCAAGTCGCAAGTATTAGCCGACTTCGTTGCCGAATGGACGGAAGCCGAACTCCCTAAAGAGTACGGCGCGTACTCTAACTGGATCATGCACTTTGACGGCTCTAAAATGCTGGCTGGATTGGGAGCAGGTGTAGTCCTGACTTCTCCCACCGGGGACACGGTCCAGTACGTCCTGCAAATATCGTACACAGACTCCAACAATGCTGCTGAATACGAGGCTCTGTTGCACGGTCTCCGGATGGCAGTCTCTATGGGCATTCAATGCCTAGAAGTGCGTGGGGATTCAAACCTCACAATATCACAAATAAATGGAGACTTTGATGCCAAGGATCTGAAAATGGTGGCCTATCACAATGTCGTCCTTAAAATGTCAGCTCGGTTCGAGGGGCTCGAATTCCACAATGTGGCTCGAGAAAACAATCAAGCGGCAGATGTTCTTGCACGCATCGGCGCTAAACGCGACCCCGTCCCGCCTAACATATTCCTGGAAAGGCTATTCAAGCCATCCGTGGTATGGGAAGGGGAGTCCGGCAATACCAGCACGGATCCGAATACATCCCCAGATTCCGAACTATCAGACATAATCGGAGGCTCCACCACCGAAATAACATCGTCAGCCCACGAAATAATGGCTGTCATCGCCTCATGGACTAAGCCTTTCTTGGCCTACCTAAATAGGCAGGAGCTCCCTGAAGACCAAAATGAAGCACGCTGCATTGTTCGGTGCTCTAAAGCTTACAAAGTCCATGAAGGAGAACTCTATAAGAAAAGTACTACTGGAGTGCTCCAAAGGTGCATCTCCGAAGAGGGAGGGCGGCAGCTCTTGGCTGAAATCCACTCCGGACTGGGCGGGCACCACGATGTGGCTCGAGCACTAGTCAGCAAGGCCTTCCATACAGGTTTCTATTGGCCGACGGCCCGAGCACACGCACAGGACCTTGTCCAACACTGCGTCGGTTGCCAGCTCTTCGCCAATCAGAGCCATATGCCCCCTACCGCTCTCCAAACAATCCCCATAACTTGGCCCTTCGCGGTCTGGGGGTTGGATATGGTTGGACCCCTCAAAGGGGGAAGCCATAAGAAAAAATACTTATTGGTCATGGTTGAAAAGTTCACCAAATGGATAGAAGCCAAACCAGTAAAAACGGCTAAATCCGGACCTGTTATAGACTTTATATCCGGGGTCGTACACCGATACGGTGTCCCCACAGCATCATCACCGATAATGGCTCGAATTTCACGGCCGATGAGGTGAAATCTTGGTGCGGAAAAATGGGCATCAAGCTCGACTATGCTTCCGTCTACCATCCTCAAACGAATGGCCAGGTCGAACGGGCAAACGGTCTTATCATGAGCGGCATCAAACCCAGACTAGTGTGATCCTTGACAGAGTCGGATACTCAGTGGGTCGAGGAGCTTGACTCTGTACTCTGGGGGCTGTGGGCCACGCCGAATCGCACCACCGGATACACCCCTTTTTTACGGTGTATGGCGCGGAAGCAGTACTACCATGCGACATAATACATGATTCGCCACGCGTACGCATGTACGAAGAGAAGGAAGCCGAGTTAGATCGGCAGGATAATTTGGATGCCCTGGAGGAGGAGCGCGATGTCGCTAAGGCCCATTCTGCATTCTATTAGCAACAGGCTCGACGATACCAAAGAAGAGAAGTGCGGGCCAAAACTTATAATATTGGCGAACTCATTCTATGCTTACCAGAGAAGAAGAAGGACAAGCTCAAACCCAAGTGGGAAGGCCCCTTCATCATCGACAAAGTTGTCACTGGAGGAGCGTACCGCCTACGTAATGCATCCGATAACAGACTCGAGCCAAACCCATGGAACGCGGCAAGGCTCCGGAGATTCTACGCCTAGCGCCGAACTCAGTGTTCATCTCCTTAAACCCTCCCTTTTCAATTATGCTCCCTCCCTTTTTCCTTTCTCGATCTTTTTCTTTTCACACAAGTATTTCATACAGCGCAGATTCCCGGATTACTCCGGACGCACTATGTGTGTAAACTTTACCTGGGGGCTTCCTATACGGAAGCTTAATATAAATTACTTTAAGGGCTTCTTTCCCATCACACATGCATTTCTTTTTCCATGTGTGCCTTTTCTTCACCATTATATGCATCGATATGACTTAAGACGTGGCCAAGCTAGGTTGCCTGGCTCCTATGTTTATGCCCTACGTTCCCGTTAATTCGGCTAGGGCATAAGGGGAGCACCTCTGCGATTGTTACTGCCGGTTGAGCCGAATGTGTACCTCAGACTGGGTGAAGCCGAAAGCTAGTTTCCTTAAGAGAATATTCGATCAGTGAACAAAAGATGTCTTCATTTATTATAACATTAATCCCCAGAAGTTTCGTATCCTGCGCTTTGGTTCACAGTCCGGACATGTGCCTTGACACATGCTTACCCAGGGAAAGGAACCCTTAACGGAACTATTCTCCCTGAAAGATGTTTCTTGCTAACCATGCAATATAACATAACTAGTTGGGTACTTGTCTGTTCAAGCACTTATGACCCCTACGCCTAGTCTCCACGCATACTCCGGTTTTATATAACCGTGCGGGTATTCGGACACACCCCGGACTTTAGGATCTGGGGGCTGAAGCGAAAAGGTCCACCACGACAAATGATTTTAAATCCGGCTAGGGGCTACTTATGTCCATCGAATTACACAGTCATGTGGACTGATTATATTCATCCTCTATACCATCCAACAGGCTATCTAACTTACAATCTTGTTAAGAATACTTTGCAGCTAAAGCCACCTGGTCATATACCAGACTCACGGGAATTTCCTGCCCATCTGGCCCGGCCGGTCCAACTTCGGCCATATGGTTCGGGTCCAGCTTGGTGTAGCGCGTCTTCACCATCGCCCATGCTTCTCTTGCACCTTGCTGGCAGGCGAATATCTTCCACAAACGGAAGCGCTGTCGTGCTCCCTGAAGCATGTCCACAAGCCCCCCCACGCCCTTTGGCAGTGAGCTTGATGGCCACAAAGACCGCGCAATGCCCTACATCACCTGCCGAGCTCGCTCGTGCAGTTGTGAGAGGTCCTGCAGTAAATCACCTGCAGATGCGGGCATCTCCTCCTCAGGGCAACCCGTCAGCATTCCTGCAACCATAACTTTTTCAATATACTTCCTCGCTGAACTATCCTACAATTCGTTTAGGCACTTATGATAAATGCCGCGGTGAAGCCTTTTGTTCTCCTTCACGGAGTCCGCCAGCTGTGCGCGGACGTCTTTCAATTCCACGTCCAGCCGAACATTGGCATCTTGGAGCACATTCTTATCATGCTTCACTTGCGTCAGGATGCGCTCACCGGCCTTTAGTTGCCTCTGGAGATGCGACTCGTCCTCCCCGCCGCCCTCCGGATTTACTCCGGGGTTCTCTACAAAACTCTCTATTAAATTTGTCATACTAGCCGGTTGCCAATTGGTGCATTTTCATATAATTCAGATAAATATTACCACACGAGGCCTTCTGGGATTCCTCTAGCTTGGCAACTGTGGCCCTCAGTTGAGTCTTGCACTTCTCTAGCTCCCGAGCCAATTGCTCATTCTTATCGACAAGAACCTGCGCATAAATTGATACTTAAAACTGTTGTTTCAACCGTTTCCAGTCTCAAGGGCTACTACTATATATATGCTCATCAAGCTTTCTTACCCGTATATCTTTGGTATACTGGACTGTCGCCCAGGCGAGTCCGCTTTGAGCAGCTCGGATGTAAGCGTCTCCCGAATTGAAGGCATTAAACGCCTCTTTGGAGAAGATGTTGTTGCAAAGCATGGCCCGTCGACGCCGATGATCCATGGCGCTCTCTACCTTCGAGTTGGTGGTGGAGAGCATATCTGCGTCCTCTGTTGGAGGACTATGCGGCGTTGGCCCTACGTCCGCCTCCTCTCTCGAAGTTTGTCTTGGAGCCCGACTGGTGGAGGCGTGGTTGGCAGGATCTCCGGATACAGTCCGGATACTCCTCTTCCTACCAAGATGCACGAAGGGCGCTGTTATGCTTCAAACGACAACAAGATTGCATGACAGGTTGTTTTCTTACCTCTGTAGAGGCGTGTCGGCTCTAATCACCTTCCTCTTGAGCTTGCCCAACCCGGACGGCTGTGGCTGACGGGTCCCTAGGAGCTCGGCCCTGCGTTCCGAATGTCGCTTCTGTAAAAGCACGACATATCAGGAATAAGGTGTGACATCAGGAAAGAATTCTCTTCGAAGGATTGAGTTTTTCGGCTTGGCTTACACGCGACGAAGGTAACAGTCCGGGATAATTGGCGATAATAGTCACTGGGGCGCCGTCACGGCTCGCTCGATAAAATATCCCGTCGACAAGCTCCACGGCCACATCTGGATCTTCTTCGAGTCCTGGATCCAGGGCCCTTTCGGGGGTCCTCTCACTATGGAGAAGGGCTGGTGATTCCTTCCACATCCCTCCTCAGTTCTTGCTTGGAAATATTGACGCAGGTGAACTTTATCAAATAATGCCACAATGAGTGAAGCGATGAAATGAATAACGACTTACCTAGTTTGGGGGATTGTACATGGAGAATCCGTCTCGCGGTTTAATGTGGAGGAATTCCTCCTCTTCTCCTTTGTATAGGTCGGACAGTACCCTTGCCAGAGTGGTGGGGGAGTCCGGACCCTTACGGCCGTAGCGGGTGGCATCGTCTGTCCCGTTGTAGTGCCACATGGGATTGCTCTGATATTGAAGCGGTTGCACTCCCCGCATTATACATATTGCCATCACCTCGACTATCGTCAGTCTGGATTTGGCCAGTAACTTTATCCTGTTCATCAGGAAATGTACTTCCCTGGAATCCTCTTCTTGGGGGCCTTGGGGGCGCCAGCTTAGGCGCGCCCTCGGCGGAGAGTTACTGAACTTGGAGAGTCCTGTCCGGACTGGATCCGGAAGAGGAGCGTCGTCAATATAAAACCACTTTGAAGCCCAGTTGTCTGGAGCCTTCTTGGGAGTACCGGATAGGTATCCGGTCTCAGCAATACGCCATACTTCGGCCCCGCCCACTTGACATAGGGATTCTCCCTGGTTGCGGGGGACAAGGTAGAACAACTTCTTCCACAATCCGAAATGAGCCTCACATCCTAGAAATAGCTCGCAAAGGGCGACGTACCTGCTATATGCAGTATGGAGGCTGGGGTAAGATTGTGCAGCTGGAGTCCGTGGAACTCCAGATGCCCATGAAGTAATGGATGAATAGGAAACCCGACGCCCCTTAACAGATGCGGAATTAAGCATATTTGCTCCTCTGGAGACGGATTGGGGGATCTCTCCGCTTGTTCTCCGCTGTTATAGGTGGCAACTCCGGCTCGAACAGGGACCATGAATGCCGGCGGGAGGAGCCCTTGGGTTTGTAACTTTATCAAACGGCTATGAGAAACTGAACACTCTCCCCAGTCTCCCGACTTGGGGCAAGGGGATCGAGCTGAAGAGCTGCGATGACCGGCCATGCTGGAATGGTTTTTTTCGGGCGCTCTGTTGGATGCTTGCTCGAGGAGGGAGAGTGAGGTTTGGATCTGAGAATCCCCATCTCTTCAAATAGACGGCTAGCCCGAAGGGCCGAGGGTGGCAAATGCAAAAATGCCTCGACTCCTCACATTCGCTCGACACGTGGAAATGATCATTATTGATACACTGAAGCCGAGGAGTACAACATTGATGAAGATGTCGAAAACCGTTCGTCGTGATGGGAACCTTGGAGTATTCGGAGGAGGAACCCGCCTTGCAATGCCGAAGACAAGACTGCGCGCCGGACTCATCGTCATTGAAGCCTGGTTCAGGGGCTATTGAGGGAGTCCTGGATAAGGGGGTATCCGGACAGCGGGACTATATACATCGTCCGGACTATAGAAGCGTCAAGATACAAGACTCAAGACTTCGGCTCTTGTCCGGATGGGACTCTCCTTTGCGTGGAAGACAAGCTTGGCGATCCGGATATTATGTTTCCTTCCTTGTAAACCGACTCCATGTAAACCCTAGCTCTCCGGTGTCTATATAAACCGGAGAGCATGGTCCTTAGAAGGTTGATCACAATTACAATCATACCATCATAGGCTAGCTCTTAGGGTTTAGCCTCTACGATCTCGTGGTAGATCTACTCTTGTATTCCACATATCTGCAATATTAATCAAGCAGGAAGTAGGGTTTTACCTCCATCGAGAGGGCCCGAACCTGGGTAAACATTGTGTCCCTTGCTCCCTGTTACCATCAGCCTAAGACGCACAGATCGGGACCCCCTACCTGAGATCTGCCGGTTTTGACACCGACAGGCGGCCCTTTTCTTTCCGCGTGGGGAGGAGGCTTTGACTTTCCCTTCCCGACTATCCTCCATAGGAGGGCTAGTGATTTTCCCGGTCTGGATGTGCAGCGCGTGAAGTTCGGCTTCACTGCCCTTTCCTTCGTCCTTCTCTGAAGGGATTTTGCTGAGCGCCCGGTCCAGCATCTTTGCAATGGTGGGACCAGGCGAGCCTTCAGGAAGTGGTGCCGGAGACCTGATTCTCTTCGCCTTGTCAAGCCATTCCTGGCCGCGGAGGGAGTGTTAGAATAATAATCATGATAAATATAAATGAAGTGGCCGGCTTTAAGGTTACTTACTTGGGCATCTAGGCGATTGCAACTTAGGCCCGCATCCTCGATGGTGTCCGGACACTTTGCTTGTGGTCTGAAGAATAATTTACACATTCCTTGGAGCGTCAGGACGAAGAAGTGCTTAATAGTTTGCGTACCCTCCGGATTAAACTCCCACATACGGAGAGGCCGACATTTGCACGGCAAAATCCGCCGGAGTAGCATTACTTGAATTATGTTGACAAGATTAATGTCCCTCCTAATAAGCTACCGGATGCGATTCTGCAGTTCTGGTACATCGCCGGCAGGCCCATAACTCCGTCCCACATCGGTCCAAGACGCCAACTATGATGGAGGGCCTGAGCGGAACTCGATGGCAGCTACCCACTTTGTGCCTCTGGGAGCGGTGGCATAGAACCATCTCCGTTGCCATACGTCGAACACTTCCAGAAAATAACCCTCTGGCCATGGGGCATCGGCGTTCCTGCTTATTATGGCGCCTCCGCACTCTGCATGTCACCCCTCGATCATCTTCGGCTTCACGTTGAAGGTCTTTAGCCATAAGCCGAAGTGTGGGTTGACGTGGAGAAAAGCCTCACACACGATAATGAAAGACGAGATATGGAGGATGGCGTTTGGATCCAAATCATGGAAATCCAAGCCATAATAGAACACGAGCCCCCTCATGAAGGGGTCGAGGATGAGGCCTAGGCCTCGGAGGAAGTGAGGAGTAAACACGACGCTCTCATTGGGCTCCGGCGTGGGGATGACTTGCCCCAGAGCAGGAAGCTTGTGCTAGATATCAGCAGTCAGGTATCCAACCTCTCTCAGCTTCGCAATATCCTCCTCCTGAATCGAGGAGGCCACCCACCGGCCTGCTGTGTCGGATCTGGACATACTGGAGGATCTGGGGTGTTGGAGCTTAGGCTTTGGGCGATGGAGCTCGAGATATGAGAAGGAGCAGGAGAGGTGGAGATGAGGCATAGGCCTCGACCCCTTTATAAAAGGGATGAATACCAAGAGTCCTCAGCGTGACCGCTTGAGACTTATCTAAAAAGAAACACGGAATTATACCAACAGTCGCCATGGGGTCGCATATGCCCATATTAATGAAAGATCCCATATTAAGAGGGACACGATCTCTGCTTTGGCGGGACGTGCCGATAAAACCGCCTCGCAACACGAGTCGAGGTGGAGCAGGAAACGATGGTTCGTGTTGGACCAGGTCACGATGCAAGGGCACGATGTACGAAGATTGCCAGCAGAACAGATTTATGCTAAGGGTGTGTGAAGATCATCTTGCAGATCCGGACACAACCTACGTGTTCGATAATCACCTTGGAGTATTCGGAGGAGGAACCCGCCTTGCAATGTCGAAGACAAGACTGCGCGCCGGACTCATCGTCATTGAAGCCTGGTTCAGGGGCTACTGAGGGAGTCCTGGATAAGGGGGTATCCGGACAGCTGGACTATATACATCGTCCGGACTATAGAAGCGTCAAGATACAAGACTCAAGACTTCGGCTCGTGTCCGGATGGGACTCTCCTTTGCGTGGAAGACAAGCTTGGCGATCCGGATATTATATTTCCTTCCTTATAACCGACTCCATGTAAACCCTTGCTCTCCGGTGTCTATATAAACCAGAGAGCATGGTCCTTAGAAGGCCGATCACAATTACAATCATACCATCATAGGCTAGCTCTTAGGGTTTAGCCTCTACGATCTCGTGGTAGATCTACTCTTGTATTCCACATATCTTCAATATTAATCAAGCAGGAAGTAGGGTTTTACCTCCATCGAGAGGGCCCAAACCTGGGTAAACATTGTGTCCTTTGCTTCCTGTTACCATCAGCCTAAGACGCACAGATCGGGACCCCCTACCCGAGATCCGCCGGTTTTGACACCGACAGTCATGGTCTCCAGATCCTTTGCACTAAGAATAAAGAACATCGCAAAATCAGCATAACTCTCGGAGGGAACATAATCTTCCAGTGATACTGTCTTCAGACAAATCTCGTGATATTTGAGAAACTGCCGGTACCTACGAGGCCATTTGTTTTTTTTTACCACGAGAAATCGACAATCCCTAAAATATAAATGATAGGTTGAAAATACTTAGCGTCTATATACGTCTATGTATGGATGTATCCAACAATAAATAATGTGTAGATACGGGTGCATCAATTTCAGTCAAAATTAAGAAAAACATTTTGAAAAAGAACGAGTACTACTGTATGCACATTTATGAAGATCATCACCTCAACAAACAAGTTCTCCAGTTTTGGAAAGCACTGCAGCAATTCAACGACAATGTCCACTTTGTAATTGATGTAGATAAGTAAGGTCTTGACACATTGACGCATTCTTGTTAGACTGACCGCCTTCAAACCCTTGATGAAAAGTAACAGAAAGAAGATCACAAAACTAATAGAATAAAGGTTCGATGAAATAAAACTTCTTTCCTCACAAACAAAGTGAATCTGTAAGTATCGTGAAAACTCAATACCTCAATACACGTGAGACGACATGGATATGGATCAGGCGTAGAGACACCGGATAACTCCAACTCCTGACTCTGCATGAAGAATAGAACATAGATAATCAAAATTAATAGAACAAACATCGGAACAAGTGCAACTCTGCTCCAGTGTGAAGGAAAGGCAGTACCTCAAGATGCGTCGAGGGAGGCACGGACACGAATTCACCCAACGCCTCCAGTTTAGGTGCAGAGACAACAATTATCGAACAGTCATCGACCAGACAATCAACAATCAACCGTCGAACCGAAGGGGCATCCTCAATAATGATTTCTCCGTATGGACAACGAATGCCAATGCTTACAAGGTTAGACGAGTTTATTGTGATGCGATGACCTCCTCTATTGCAAACAAACAGGAGAGACTCAAGTCCAGGGCAACTAGTGTGGATTATACTTTGCAGCGAGGCGTCTGATATATCAACTTCCACAAGCGAGAGTCTTTTCACCAGTGGTAGCTTAAGCGTCCCAACGTAATTGTCCGGTAATTGGCAAAGAGCAAAGGCAAGAGTGTGGAGAGAGGAAGAAAACTAAAACACGGACTCCGGTGCCGAGGGCATAGATGAAGTGCATAGATCCAGTAATGTTACCTCTTGCGTCAGAAACCTTGGGCAGAGGTAGTAGAACTCAAGAGCCTGGATATTGTCCAGCTTCCAGGATCAGAGCCAGGCATCAACGGTGGAGGGTCTGCACTGTAGGTAGCACGCAAGGATAGAGAGGCGGCTAACAGAGCCAGCATGGCCGGACAGAATGGATTCCGGAAGATTGACAACACCAGAGACAGGATTTCGACCAGAATAGCATTTGCGAACGCACTCCTTGGTGAAGGCGGACAGATGAGATATGGTCTCGATATGAAATTTTTCTCCATCGTTAAAAAGACGAGAGACAGAGATCTCGCGGCAGTCGAGATTCAGAGGAGCGATGGACCACAAAGGACGCCAGCGACGTGCAAGGATTCGAGTATGGATGCCATCCTTGATGGGAAGACGAGAGATGATCTCACCTAGCACGTCGTCGGCGAGATCGTTGATGCGGTCCACAGACATCCCTCTTCTTCCTCCTCGGATCGAGAGGGAGCACGGTCGCCGCTTCCATCCCCTCCGACGAGCAGAACACCACCAGAAGGCGGCGTCACCAGAGGCACCAATCTCGACCTCTTGATGCTACGAGCAGCGCTTTCCATCTCCACCTCCGTTGCTGGGGTGGCGCCACCCACGACCAGTGCTCACTGAGGTGGATCTGGAGAAATGGATTACAACCTGTCAATCCATGAAATGACTTAAATACCCACGACGGGGAGCGGAGGGGTCCAGATTAATTACCTCTTTTTCCTTTTGACGGGAGGGTCCGGGTTAATTACTACTCGTAATTAGTAAAAGGTAGGTGGCTTCTTGAAACATTAAATAGAGCCACGGCTTTCAAGGTACGAGATGCACGGTTGAAGACACAGAACAGGCACGGGCGTGCCCGTCCATCTTTTAATTATTTTAGGCACACATTCAATATAAGAATTTGTTTGACGCCGGAAGCACTGTTCTATAGTCATCTTCCCTCTGCGAGCAGCAAAATTTTCCACAGGCACGTTGACAAATTAAGTCACTACAAGATTCAAGGCCGTGCCTCCGCTTTGCAGATGATTCTGCTGAAATGCTCACGGACAAAACCAATGAAGCATGGCAGAGGCATGGCTTGTCACGTACCAGACACATGGTCCTCCCTTCGACATTGTAATACACTGTCCTACATGCCACACAGGCATGTAGAACAGTTCGGGTCTACGTTCGTGTCTCTTTGTTGTGTTCCAAATGATTCCGTTGACTCTATCACCAGAGGAGGCACGGTATGTCGGACCAGAGAGGCATGATTGCATTTTACGCACGGTCACAATTGTCACAAGCACGGGCATGAAGCGCTCAAAGGCATGGTCGGTCGTATTACATAAAGTCACGCTAACCTTTGTCTTACGCACAACCACGGGTGTTTACTGTATGAGGCATGAAATGGCCTATATGAGAGACGTTGTTTTTAAAAGTGTATTTGCTTGTATTTAAAAGCATGGACGTATAGTCCATAGTATGTTATTCGGGTGTGAACGCCACGTGACACCGCTCCGGAAACCCAAGGGTTCGACGGGCATCTCCTCCGGTGACGACGCTCTCGCTCGTAGCCCGAGGCCAGGCTTCGGCTATTTAAGCAGGACGGGGTCTCGAAACCCTAGCCACACCCTCTTCCCACATTTGCCCGCCGTCAGGCCATCCATTCCTCTTGCTGACCTCCATCCTGACCCTCTCCGCCATGGCTCCGCAGGAGGACACTACTGCAGAACCCCGTCTGCAGACACTGGAGGGGATCAAGCCTGGCGAGGGTTCCTCCTCTGTAAGTTCACTCTGCTTCCACTCCTTTCCTTTTTTCTTCCCTTCGGCTGCTTGATTTAGTTGTGAAACGTGAATAAGCCAGACAGAATCTCGAAACCCTAGCCACATCCCCTTGATCCTTTTATCCGCAACCAGGACATCCACTCCTCTTGTTGTTCTCTCCCCTGACACTCTCCGCCATGGCTGTACAGGATGACACTACTCCAGAGAGCCGTGACCAGACGCAGGAGGAGATCTCGGCTGGCGAGACTTCCTCATCTATAAGTTCACTCTGCTTCCGTTTCATTCGTTTTTTCTTTCTTTCGGCTACACGGATTAGTTGTGAAACGTGAATCATTGCGGTGAACTTCATCCTAAATTGATGATAGTGCGTCCTGCCATCAATATGACACCTTCTATTTTGTGCAGGTGAAGAACTGATGGGAGGCTACAGAAGCTCGCCTCTTGAAGATCATGAAGCTATGCATGAGGTTGTACCATCTTGGGGATGAGAAGACGAAGGCGGAGCTCAAACCTCTCTACAACAAGTTGAAGCTGGACATATACGTTATGATAAAAGAGATCAAGGAACTTTGCGACCAGTGACCCAGATAGTTGTATCTGAAACAATTAAGCAGTGGGCTAAAAGTTTCTTATTTTGTCTTGCGTTACCTCGTAGTCACTTAACAAACGTGATTTTGTTTCCTGGGTTTCTTATTAGAGTCTATGGGCTTCTTGTAGTCAGTTAAAAGCATGGACGTCAAGTCTATGCAGCCAAGGTTCATTGTACCAACTAGAGTCATGTCTTGTGCAAACATGAAGGCATTTATTTTTTTCAGTGTTTCGGGTCAGAGGCACGGGCATGAAGCGCTCAAAGGCATGGCCGGTGGTATTACATATAATCACGCTAGCCTGTGACTCTATCAGACGGAGATGCACATGCGTTTATCCCACGGATATGAACCTTTGTCTTACGCATAGCCACGATCATTTACTCTGGGAGGCACGGAGTAATTTTGTGAGGGACGCTGTTTTTAAGATCTTATTTCCTTGTATTTTAAAAGCACGAACGTGAACTCCCTATGCACAAGTTTCCATATTGAGTTGCGTCACACATCTTTTTTGACGTGTTACGTATATTATGCGATATAAAAGACGTAGACATTCGTGGATATCTGTATTTCATTGTTTCACAATGAAGCACGGACACACTTTTAAACAAAGCACAAGCACGTCTCGATTGGCGGAAACAGCATTGTCGGGGTTCTACAGGACGCTATGTTCTAGGTTGTGCAGCATGTTTCCACCCAAACGTTCACCACACGGTCACGAACATACACAGAGGAAGTGCCGTGCAGTGATAATAGACGCACCCTTACATGTACAAGAGCCACGAGGAGGCGTATTGATTAACATCATCATAAATGAATAACATTATACAAGCGTACGAATATAGAGAGATGCACAAAAAGTGGACTACAAGAGATAAACTAAGCTGGTAATAGTGAACACACACAGTAAATAGAAGTCATGATCATGATAGATCGACTGGGTCACTAAAAACTCAAAAGTAGTAACAAGTCAATGCTAGATGGTTGCATGAAACATCAAATAGAGCCACGACTTTGATGGTACGAGCCACTGTTGTACTTGTAGACTAGGCACGGGCGTGCCCCTCCGATATTTAATTATTTACCGCACACATTCACAAAGCGTGCCTGTCTTTGTGGATATGTTCGACGCCGTGAGCATGGTCCTACAGTCATCTTCCCTCTGCGAGCAGCAAAATTTTCCACGGGCACGTTGACAAATCAAGACACTACAAGATTCAAGGTTGTGCCTCTGCTTTGCAGATGATTTTGCTGAAACGCTCACGGACAAAACCAATGAAGCATGGCAGAGGCACGGCTTGTCACGTACCAGACACACGGTCCTCTCTTCGGCATTGTAACGCACTGTCCTACATGCCACACAGGCATGTAGAACAGTTCGGGTCTACGTTCATGTCTCTTTGTGTTCCAAATGATTTCTTTGACTCTATCACCAGAGGAGGCACGGTGTGTCAGACAAGAGAGGCATGATTGCATTTTACGCGGGGTCATAATTGTCACAGGCACGGGCATGAAGCGCTCAAAGCATGGCCGGTTGTATTACATAGAGTCACGCTAACCTTTGTCTTACGCACAGCCACGGGCGTTTACTCTGTGAGGCACGGAATGGCCTATAGGAGATACGTTGTTTTTTAAAAGCTTATTTCCTGGTATTTAAAAGCACGGACGTACAGTCCATAGTATGTTATTCGGGTGTGGACGTACAGTCCATAGTATGTTATTCCTTTGACTCTATCACCAGAGGAGGCACGGTGTGTCGGACCA
>NC_041383.1:503428383-503467312 GCF_002162155.2 Triticum dicoccoides
TTGTTTTTTAAAAGCTCATTTCCTTGCATTTAAAAGCACAGACATACAGTCCATAGTATGTTATTCGGGTGTGGACGTACAATCCATAGTATATTATTCCTTTGACTATATCACTAGAGGAGGCACGGTATGTCGGACCAGAGGGGCGTGATTGCGTTTTACGCGGGGTCACAATTGTCACAGGCATGGGCATGAAGCGCTCAAAGGCATGGTCGGTGGTATTACATAGAGCCACGCCAACCTTTGTCTTACGCACAGCCACCGGCGTTTACTCTGTGAGGCATGGAATGGCCTATATGAGAGATGTTTTTTTAAAAGCTTATTTCCTTGTATTTAAAAGCCTGTCTTTGTAGATCTGTTTGATGCCGGAAGCACGGTTCTATAGTCATCTTGCCTATGCAAGCGGCAAAATTTTCCAGGGGCACGTTGACAATTAAATCACTAGAAGATTCAAGGCGGTGCCTCTGCTTTGTAGATGATTCTGCTTAAACGCGGACAAAACCAAGTAAGTGAAGTCATGGCAGAAGCACTGTTCTACATGACACACAGGCACGGCCGTAATTCCACAGTCATACATGTCTGGTCCATCACAAAGTAAGTGTCGTGAAGTGATAACAGACGCACAGTCTTACATGCACAACAGGCACGAACGCCCTTGTTTTATAAAATATTTCAGCTAACAAGTTATTTGGATAAGCACGACCGTCATATCACAGATGACTGCGTGTTCCGGGTGATTTTATTCGCTCGTTCTATTCACAAAAGGAAATCCAAACTTATAGACGGTGCACAAAAACATTAAAACTTGTTAGTTTTTTGAGCTTCTAAGTTGCTTCCCGACTGAAGAGCACAAAAAGAAGTTCCTGGCAACCTAACAGACAGTGCATAAAGTACAAGCTGGAAATCCAAACTGAAAAGCACACAACAACACCTGTATGTGACAGCCGGATAACCGTTTTCAACATTCACAAGTCAATGGATCCGGCAAATCCATGATTGGGCACTGGTTTGTCCAGATGTGTACTTTTAAATCCAAGTTCATATGCCTACAATACCCTGACAATATAAGACGAGCACGTCTAGAAGCCTTGTTGCCCCATTGAAGCACCTCTTCTTGACGTTTATAGAATCCTTCAGTGATGTTGTTTGGAGGGGAGAGAAACTTAAGCCTCATATTCTCCAACTCCTTTGCATTCAGAATAAAGAACGTTGCAAATTCAATGTTTTTGTTGCAGTGTACATATTTTTCCAGCGTTACTGTCTTCAGACAAATGTCATGCTGTTTGAGAAACACCCGGTGCCTGTGGCGCCACTTGTTTGTTACACCTTCCTCATGACAGACTCCTCCCTGGAAATGCATAAAGAGTGAGAATACTTGAGGACTACAAGGGGAAAGAGAGGCCTCCAATATATTACACTATGCATTGTTTGTGCTTTCAATGCGTCTAAAAATTATTTTACCTCGATAAACAAGTTCTCTAGGCTAGGAAAGCATCTCATCAAGGCAACAACCTTGTTCAGATTTATTGACATGTGGATAAGCAGGGTCTTCACAGATTGAACCGCCGTTGATAGGCTGACTATAGACAAAGCCTGCACCAAGCACATATCATAAAACTAGATGGATAAAAGTTTACATGGCATGAAACTCGGGCAGTGGAACGAATGCAACTAAAGAGTATATAGTGCAAAAGGTGAGTACCTCGATAACTGTAGAGCCAAAAACAATCTTGGATTTAGGAAATCCTTCGTAAAAATTGCCCAGACACTCGAGTTTAGGTGCAGAGAAGACAGTTATCTGCAACTGTCGGCTCTGAATATCATGAATCAGTCGTTTAAGTGAGGGCGCATCCTCAACAACAAGTTCACCATTCTCACAAAGGATACAGATGAGTTCAACTTTGGCTGAGTTTATTCTGATGCAGTGGTCCAGGTTATTGCAAACAAGCAGGAGCCACTTGAGGGCAGGGCAACCATGGTTGATTATGCTTTGAAGTGAGACGTCTGATATATCAACCTCCAAAAACGAAAGCCTCTTAAGCAGTGGAAGTTTGAACGATTGTGCATACTCATCAGGTATCTGGCAAAGAGCAAATGTGATGGTGTGCAGCGAGGAAAACAACAATGTGGAAGTCGGTGGCGAGGCCGCGGATGAACAGAATTCGTGCGGTAGTGTGATGGTTTTTCCCATGAACCGTGGGAACATGTAGTAGAACTCGAGAACCTGCAGATTCTTCAGTCTTGGGGATCGAAGCCAGACATCGACTGTAGAGGATCTGCACTGGAGGTAGCACGCGGGAATGCAGAGGCGATGGACTGTGCCCCCATGGCCGGAGAGGATGGCTTCCGGAAGGCACGAACCACCAACATCAGGCTGAAAATTGCACCGAGTTCCAAAATATCTAATGCGAATGACATCCTTGTTGGGGAGCATCGAGGCTACGTCGATATGAACTGTTTCTAGAGGCTTAAAAAGATGACCGACAGGGATCTCACTGCAGTCAAGATTCAGAGGAGCGGCGTGCCATAGAGGGCGCCACCGACGTGCGAGGATTTGAGTGCGGGTGCCCTCCTTAGTGGACAGACGGCAAATGATCTCACCGAGGACACCGTCCGAGAGGTCGCTGATGCGGTCCGGGCAAGACTCCTGCTTCTCCGAACCACTGAGTGGGTCCATGCCGCTTCTGGCCGCTACCGCCATGCCGCCAGAGGACGAAGTCGCCGGTGGCCCGAACCTCCCCTTCTTGTTGCTCGGGGCACCTGGCCGGATCTCCATCCCCGTCTCCGTTGTTGGATTCGCGCCGCCTGCGAGCACCGCTATATGTGGCGTGGATCTGGAAAAACTACTGGGTCTTCACTGCGGGCAGATCCCGCGTGTGAGGAAAGGAGGGGAAGGGACATTGACCAATTGGATGACAACTATAAATTATATCTTTCCTTCACTGTTGCTGTGGAAAACAAAGAACGATCATTTTCCTTCATTATTGCGGAAGAAAACATACACAGGCACGGGTGGACAGCCCAACAAAGCATGGTGTGGTATTATATAGTCATGTTCGCTTGGGTTTGTGTTCCGAATGATTCCATCGACTCGTTCAGACGGAGAGGCACAGATGTTTCGGCTCATGGGCATGAGCATGCAACGCTCAAGGGCACGGCATGGTCCATGGTATTACATAGAATCATGCTCGCCTGTGACTCGATCAGATGGAGATGCACGGGCGTTTAGCCCATAGAACTGAACTTTTGTGTTACGCACACCCACAGGCGCTTACTCTGTCAGGCACGGAATGCCCTACGTGGCTACGTCAGAGACGCTGACTCCTTGTATTTAAAAGCACGGACGTGAATTACATAAGGACACGGCTCCGTACTGAGTCACGTACCGCTTCTTTCTTGATTATACATATATTATTCGATAAAGGCGTGGACCTTCGTGCATGTCTGTGTTTCAGGGTCGCAAGCACGGGCATAAAGCGCTTAAAGGCATGGCGAGCTATTATATAAAGTCACGCACAAAGATTTCCTGTTTGTATTCCGAATGGCTCGGTGGACTCGGTCAGAAGAAGAGGCACGCACGTGACGACCACAGAGGCATGGGCACGTATGTGCGTTTATTACGGAAACCTAACAGAATCGGGTTTATATGTCAACGCTTTCTGCTTACTCTGTGAGACACATAACTGCCAATTAGAGAGACAGAAAGGGGCACACGTTTATTGCCGCATTTCCACATGACTGGCGACTATGACATAAAGTAGCATAAACATAAAAAGACAGAAAGGTAGATTGGTTTCATCAGCTGCAAGCTCCTTCGTGGCTGCTCACAACACAAAGACAAACAAAGCCTACAAACAGTGCAAACAAAACAACAGTTGTTCGACAAGGTTTACACAAAACGCGAACTCCAAAACTTCAAGACAATAAGTTACTCCCAAGAACATGAGCAACCATCTCAAGACCTATTCTTCAACATGAACATCTGAATGGATCCATCAAATCGAGATATTCAACACTCCTATTTTGTAAATACTGACGCACGTGGGTGCAACTTGGTAATAATCGAAGACGACCATGTTTAGAAGCCTTATTGTGCCACTTCAAAACCCTTTGTTGCTCCGTGTAAAATACTTCTGTGAACTCCTCAGGAGGGTACACAAACTTAATGTCAATGCTATCCAGATCCTTTGCACATAGAACAAAGAACACCGCAAATTCCTCATTACCCCGGCAAGGAATATAATCTTCCAGCGTTACTATCTTCAGACAAATGTCATGATGTTTGAGAAACTGCCGGTGCCTACGATGCCATACGTTTTTTCAGAACGACACGTCAACCGTCCCTAAAAAATACATGAAAGGTTGAAAATACTTAGGGTCCATAGAAAAAGATATGTATGTATGTATGTATCCACTTCATTCAAATTTAACATAAACATTTTGAAATGGAAGGAGAACTACAGTAAGCACATTTCTCAAGATCATCACCTTGATAGACAAGTTCTCCAGTTTTGGAAAGCACTGCAGCAATTCAACGACAATGTCCACCTTATAATCCATGTAGATAAACAAGGTCTTGATAGATTGCCGCATTGTTGTGAGACTGACTGCCCCAAAACCCTTCATAAAAATTAACAGAAGATGCGTCACAAAACTAATAGATTAAAGGTTGGACGAAATAAATTTTGTTTCCCCTCAAACAAGATGAAGCTGGAAGTATTGTCAAAACTCAATACCGCAAGACATGTGAGACGACATGGATACGGATCAGGTGCAGAGACACCGGTTACCTCCAAATCCTCACCCTGCATGAAGCAAAGAACATAGTTCAACAAATTAATGGAACTAACATCGGAACAAGTCATTACCCTATTCCAGAATCAGGGAAAGTCGGTACCTCAACACGTGTGGGCGGAGACACGAACGCGAATTCACCCAGCGTCCCCAGTTTAGGTGCAGAGACAATAGTAATTGAACAGTGGTCGTCCTCTTTATCGTGGATCAACCGTTGAAGAGAAGGCGCATCCTCAATAATGAGTTTTCCGTAGTTACAAAAAATGCCAATGCTTACAAGGTTATACGTGTTTATTGTGATGCGATGAACTCCCCCACTGAAAATAAGCAGCAGAAACTCAAGTGCAGGGCAACTAGAGTGGACTATGCTTTGCAGCGAGACCTCTGATATAAGAACTTCCACAAGCGATAGTCTTTTCACCAGCGGTAGCTTAAGCGTCCCTGCATAATTGTCTGGTATATTGCAAAGAGCAAAGCCGAGTGTGTGCAAAGAGGAGGAAAACTGAAACACGGACTCCGGTGCTGAGGGCACGATGAATACACCCAGTGGTGTGACCTCTTGCGTCGCAAATCCTAGGAAAATACAGTAGAACTCAAGAATCTGGAGATTGTTGAGCTTTGGGGATCGGAGCCAGGCAGCAACGATGGCAGGTCTGCACCGCAGGTAGCAGGCCGGGATAGAGAGGCGGCTTACTGAGCCAGCATGACTGGACAAGATGAATTCTGGAAGACTGACAACATTAACGACAGAATTTCGAGAGCGCCGAGTTCCGGCATAACATCTGAAGACGGCCTCGGTAACGGCGGACAGCTTCAAGATGATGACAATATGAACTGTTTCTCCATCGTTAAAAAGACGGGCAAGAGAGATCTCGCGACAGTCGAGATTCAAAGGAGCGGTGAGCCATAAAGGACGCCACCTACGAGCGAGGATTCGAGTACGGATGCCCTCCTTGATGGGGAGACGAGAGATGATCTCACCTAGGACGGCGTCCGGGAGGTCACTAATGAGGTCCAGACAAGACCCCTCTTCTTCATCCTTGGATCGAGGAAGAGCACACTTGCCGCTTCCCTCCCCTACGACGACCAGCACGCCACCAGAAGACGGCATCACCGATGGCGCCACTCTCGCCCTCTTGGAGATAGGAGTAGCACATTCCATCTCCATCTCCATCTCCATTGCAGGGGTGGCACCGCACACGACAAGTGCTCAGTGAGGTGGATCTGGAAAAATGGATTATAACCTGTCCACCCACGAAACAACTTAAATACTAAGGGGGACGGGAAAGGTACAGATTAATTACCTCTCATTTATTTTTCCCGTAAATTGTAGATGCCTGCTTGAAACATTAAATACACTCACGGCTTTGATTATACAATATGCATTGTTGAACACGCAAACCAGGAATGGGTGTGCCCCTCCGAGTTTTATTTTTTTACGACACATACATACATTAAAAGAATCTGTTCCACGCCGGAAGCACGGATGGGCAGCACACAAAGGCATCTTGTGATGTTATATAGAGTCATGTTAGCTCATGTCTGTCTTCCGAACGATCCGTCGACTCGTTCAAACGGAGAGGCACGGGACGTAAACACGCAGAGGCATGGTGTGGTATGACATAGAGTCATGTCCGTGCGTTTACCATGCAACCATGAGAGTACCGTGCCTGCCCATGCGTTTACATTCACGATTGAACATTCACCAGTGGCATGGTCGTGGTTGCCCATGCCCTTCGGTTATTTTTACCTCTCTATCACGCAGCAGAGAAGCATCCACGTTCAGAAACCGACGCGGCTACAAAAAATAACAAGGAAACCCGTGCCTCTGATATTTTTCTCCGCCGAGTAAAAATACATAAAGAAACAAAAGGCGTTCTTATTTAAATTTGTTTTCTTTCTATAACTGCAGCAAATTAACTTACAAGCCATTCTTATAACCACACCACAAGAAAATAAACAATCGACACCAGCCCGCCCTCCCCACCAATCACTTGCTATTTCATCACTCCACGTGCAACCTTGTTTTTGAATGTTCAGCGATCCATTCTTCCTTCTCGACACTTGTGCAACCCCACCCTTCTGCATACCTATTCAACCTATTTTCCTGTAATATTAACATTCATACATAAAAACAAAGTGAAAGATTGCGGTCATCACTGTATTTTGCTTACGTCCTGTTTAGGCTGCATTACTACCTTTTAATTTTTCTATTCGTACTGCTCTCCGGTACCAAAAAGTCTCCACTCAGACCTTTCCTTTCTGAAAATGGATTGTGCAGATTCCGTGCCTTGTTCCGGGCTTCCCTGCATGCATTCTGTGTGCCTGACTTGTGTGATGTTCGATTCTGGCGTAGATGCAAGACTTTGGTAAATGCTCCCTGCTGTCAGTGGGGTCGTTGGAGTTGCTGGCGTCTGATGTCTTCCTCCTGGGCTTGGAGTGCATTGTCCTAAGCCGTTTGATGTCCTCGATGGTGTTATCGGTGTTGTCGGCCATTTCATTGACCTTGCCCTCTTCTCCTGCTGCGATTTCCTCTTCTCCTCTTCAATCCTCATCCTCTCCTGTACTTCTGGGTTATCCGGGCAGTTTGTTTTCCTGTGACCCTTTGCTCTACAACAGTCGCACTTGGATGTGGCTTTGTTGCCTTTTCCTTTCTTCTCAGAACCAGCTTTGATTTGATCTCCTTTTTTCGTGCCCTTTGAGCCACTCATGGGAGGGTTCTTGAGAGTTTCAGCAAGAATGCCTGTGTCTGGTTCCTCAGCAAGTGCCGCCATGACTTTTATTTTCATATCTATCGTACACTCACGCAGAACACTGTATGCCTTCTCTTTTCTGCAAGCATTTGAATAGATATCCGACAACTCAGCGTAAGCGAGGCCTAATCTCATGTTTTCATCATCTTGTGCGGTGATGCTATCACCTTGACTTGTAGATAGAACTTTCAGACTCTCTGATAGATTCCTGGTCCATCTGGGGATGACAAAGGATTTTGGAAGTTGATCGATCATGCCTGTTTGGTCCATCACCTTAAGCACATGGTAGCACTGAATGCCATCCCTACTAAATTTCTTGCAGCTGCAACTGTATATTTCTTTTTGCTCATCCACATCTACCCTGAACTCGGACCTGTCAAATTCCTCGCCCGGATATGGTTTCCACACTTTTTCTCCCGGCTCAGTAATCTTTTTTTAAAAATACTGCCTCCCCTTTGCCAGGTCAGAGCACTTGAAGTAAGTCCAGTTCCGTAGCTCCAGTTGGAATTTCCTGAAAATTTCATTGGTGTATACTTGACTTGCATGTCTTTCAATCGGAAAACCCGTCTCTAGTGATGGCGCCTTCTCTTCTGTTCGGTGTCTTTTCTTGTCAAGCGTGGCGAGGCAATTTTGCTGAATCATGTGATACGCATTAACAAACCTTTTTATAGTGTCCTTGTGGTCGATGTAATTCTTCCACATCGAATGTGTGCTCTCACTTCGAGTGGTTGTTGACGAGAAAGGATAGAAGCAGTCCTTGAAGTAAGTCGGCACCCAAAAATTTCACAGTTCCCATAGCGTGTTCAGGTATTTGTTGCCTTCCGCCTTGTGAACAGAAATTGCTGCTTTCCAGGCATGCTCAAACTCGTCTTGATCCAGTGAGTTTTTGACGATTCGAAATAAATCATCAGACATCCCTGGGTGCTGCGCAAACACTACTGCGTTATTTTCCTTCAGGTTCTTCCTAATATGCCACCAGCAGAACCTGTGTCTCGTTCTTGGAAGAACTTCCTTTATTGCAGTCTTCATCGCCTGGTCCTGGTCTGTTATTATGTATTTCCGCTCTTTACCTCCCATTGCCTCGACAAACATGCTTAGGAGCCACTTGAATGACCCTATCTTCTCATCCTTCAAAAGGCCTAGTCCAAACAGGACGGTCGACCCATGGTTGTCGACACCTATAATTGGTGCAAATGGTTAGCCATATATATTCGTAGAGAATGTCGTGTCAAAAGACACGAAATCTCCATATAGCTCATAATTCATCTTGCACAAGGAGTCTGTCCAGAACAGGCTCCGCACTACATTGTTCTCTATCTCTTCCACATGGTGGAATCCTGGCCTCTGCCTGTGCATATCGGAAAACAATTTCATGGTTTCCTCGATATCAGTGTCGCGCTCTCCAGCCCTGTCCCGGCATGCAATGTTGCTTATGTCAATTGTGTCAAACATAATTTCTCGCCTTGGTGTCCCCATGGCAGTAAAAATCTGCATAACCTTCCTCGGTTCTAACCTCGCCTTCTGCAGCACTTGTATAAAGAATTTCTCCCGAGGTGTCATCTTCTTATAGCATCTCATGAACTTCAACATCCAATCTGATGGGTGAAGTTGGTGGTTGTGCTCTAGGTGCACGTTCTTCAGATACCATTTCATCCTGTCTGCATCCCTCTTGGCTGTTATTTGGACTAGGCAGCTTGTCCGGATCAAGCAATTGCTCCTTCTCTCCTTAACATGTCCCTCAGTTGTTTATTCTGCCCTTCCTTGGTGCACTAAAACACCTCCTTGTCAAGTTGCTGATCATATGTCGATCTTCTGCTCGTTGATTGCTTGGCAGCAAAGCCGACCTTTCTCGCATATCTGCATAAGAAGAAAAAGCACTCATCCAATGATCCAAATACCATACCACCCTCTGGTTCGAGCGCTTCGGTGACCTCCTGAATCGTTGGGTATATGCCTTCTTTGAACATGTCGTCCATTTCTTTCTCTACAATGGTCGGAGGCGCCATGGTGATTCTGTCTACCGTGTCTTCATTCATCTGATCGCATTCAATTCTCACGGCATCAGTTTCATCGCCAGCCATAGATCCACTTACAGCGGAGCTGCTACTGCTCTGTTGTTTGTCACACGCACCAGCGTCGTTTTTGCATGACACGGTCAAATCCATAAATGACTCTGCCTCTCCACTGTCGCATTCTGCAATGCTGCTCCATGTTTCTCCCGCACTCGTGCAACCAAGAGACTGTGCTGCTTCTACCATGCAATCCGTGCTGGTGTTGTACGCTACTTGCTGCTCTGAACGCTGCATTCCTTTCAAAATGGATGGAGAACTAGGATATTTATTTGCCTCATCAGTTATCCCCTCCGCCAAATCCTGAACACATAGAACGAAACAGAATTAGATATCCAGAGCAGCATATGCATTTTTTTAATTTCTAATAAGCGGTGCACCAGAGGCACTGTTCACATTACACCCAGCAGCACGAACGTGACCATGCAACACACACACATCTGGACAAAGAGGCACAGATGTGCTTCTGCTTACACCATACAACCGGAGAGGCACAACAACATCCTATACAATAGAACAACTGCATATACAGCCGCACCAGACGGACAGCCGTCCTCCTGTTTTGCACTTTACCCTGTTCTTCCATAAAATTGTTTGTGTGTTGGTTTGAAAAAGCATAGTTCCGACGTCACCTTTGTTTTCACAGGCCTCTCTTGTCCAGCAAATCTTGGCGACAACCTTTGTGCATTGGTAATTTCACTGACTATTCTGAATACCATCGGAGATCCTTTCGAAGGACCCCTCATGTTGAACGCCACAGGTGTTCCTTTCAAAGGACCTTGCCTTATGTTTTCATCGATCCGTGGACTACCGTGATACTTGCTTCCTTGCTCGTACACCTGCGTGTGCAAGATACTACAATTTAAATATACCAGACGAAAACAAAGAAAAAATTGCTCACAAAAAAATATACATTTGCTTTAAATGTTGTTGCATGTTCGTATTTGTTGTCACCTGTATTGCTTTCTGGTGCTGCTGAACAGTAAAGTCTATTCCTCCTATGTATGATTTTGTCATTGGACTTTTCTTGCCTGCGCAGACCATATCGAATCCTTGAACACTCATGCTTTTGTTGCCAATGATCCTTCTGCTTGCATCAAGGCAAATTCTGTTACCCTGTACCTCTTCATTATGACCGCCTTCAAACGCTTGGGTGTCACAACGCCCGCTCTGCACCTTTGTGGACAACTGTGTCTTGAAAGCAAAAAATAATTAGAGGCACATGTGAGTATTACAAATAATTAGCACGTAAAACTTCCACGTACGTTCAAAACCAGCGTTTGAAGTTTTTGTCGTTATCTGCACAATCTGCTTAGTGGAGTCTCTGCTGCTTAGAATGCTCCTTTTCGCAGGTGTCTGCTACACACCATGCTCCTGGTTGGGACGTTTGCCAAGAACTTGTATCTCACTCTTGACTCCAATAACTCTAGCCCACATGGCATGTGCGTGTTTGACAACATTTTCATCCTTGATCTTCTTCTCATTTTGTAGTGATTTTTTTCTTCCACCTCTCGATACTCAACTGCAGAGTAGATGCACAGGATAAACAGATATTACAACATTCATCCAGGATATATTAATCATTTTTGTTATTCTTAATGATCTACTAATTGGTGTTCTTAGTGGTGGCACCTTAACAGCAAACGCCCCAGAAATAAAAGACCAAACCCTAATGTTCATCTGCCTTGCTATTACCTGCCTCCCATAATCCTTGCCGATGTCGTTCAAAGACCGACCGTCCCTGTTGTCCTGACCACATGACGCACTCCTGAACATCTGCCCGAAAAAGTTATAAACCTGCAGTATCAGTGTTGAAAATTTTCAAAGTCGATCTCAATCTTTCTTACTAACGTACTACACTACCACGCAACAGAGATATATTTATACTTCTATATAATTGACATATATAAATATATAGATACATTAATTTTTAATTAAACTACAACCTCAGCCAAAGTGAGATCCTCTGATGCTAGTTTGCTTGTGCAACACTTAACACAAAGATAACCATTCAAACGTAACAAAAGTAACAAGCTCGTATTACAAGGACGGGAGTACACAAAACAAAAAAACAAACTCAAATCAGAGCTACAATGTAAAACTAAACAGTTTTATTCTATGAATCCCGACCACAAGAAATTCATCCACGAATTGAATCTCGTGTATCAGGAATCGCCATGCAAAGGTGCATTGATAAATTTTCTACTAACCTTTGATTCCCAAATCGTATGCACTGATTGTTCGGAACTCACGCCTTTCTAAATTGTGGGGAGGTCTGCTTCCCTGTATTTTGTCAGCGATCTCCTTCAATGATTTTGAATCTAGGAGAGAGAGAAAAGAGAGAGACGGAGAGAGAGAGAGAAGGAAAGAGAGAGGCTACTTCGATTTTTTGCGTGCAGGAGAAGAATAACCTGGTAGGTGGGGTGAGTTTTGGGACGCATGAGAGATGCACATGTTTTTTCGGCGTGACGAGATGTGGTAGGTCGACTTCACTCGACCATCGACGAGACTGACAAGTGGGCTCTCAGTTTCTAATTCCTCTAAGTCTCTCACTAACTTGTGGGGTCGGCCTTATATGAGTCCTATGATGAGTACCACCATCTGGGGTGAGAAAATGTGCTAGGTGGAATTCGAAGTCATACTGACATGTGGGCTCTCAAATAGTTCCTCCAAGTATTTGACTAACTTGTGGGGTCGTCCGCAAGATGAGTTCCAGATCTCTCTCCATCTAGCATCGGTGGCGACACGCGAGGCATATTCTAGCTCTCCAAAGGAAAGCTAATCCTGATCCCTCCGCAGAGTTCGCTCGTCACTGAAAATTTATTGGTCTCCTTCATCTCACTTGACGTGGATCTCCTGTTCAGGTAATCCATTGCATCATAACCATGATTATGCCACCGATTCAACGTTTGAACAAAAAAAATTACCAGTACTAGCAATTCCGCGGGCTGCGTACACATCGCATCTACGCAACACAGCATGTCGAGCGCGATTTGAATATCGGTTCCGGATCCAATTATCTTCAGCAAGTCCGTGCTCAAACTGTTGCCTCGTCTTAACAGCAGAAGGGTTATGGATTTAAAATTAGGACTCAGCTGACCTCACTTTAATCATACCAACTGCATGCTTGCGCCGTGGTTTTGCTAAGTTGAGTTGTATCTCCAGCCATGCAAAACTTAAGCACTCTCGTGACCACATATTATATTAGTTGCAGAGCTCAATGAAACTGCAGTCAAAATTCACTACCCTGATACCTAACATGAGGTCACATGTCAAATGACTGTATAGATCCCTAATCTATAGCAGAAATCCAAAGGACTTATGTCCCTTTTTGCAAAGCAGTTACTAACTCATAGTTAGAAACCGTCTTACATGGACCAAGCTATTGATGATGGTCTCAAATGGACTGCTAACAACTGTCTTACATAGCTGACCTGGTAACGATGATGTCTCGTGATCTCTTATGTAGAATTCGATGAGATGGACTCAACCCCACAGCTGTCGGAGACTCAGTCCCAGACTGTCGATGGCACACAGATTGTAACCCAAGATTTCATGGTTCATGACCAGCTAGAAACAGAGAGACTAAGGATCGAGTTAAAACATGCAGCGCACAAAAAGCTTGTTGAGGAGTACAAGGCAAAGAAGCAGCTTGCTGCCTCGAAGTAGGTGTTTTTATCATGCATCTTGCGTGTGTCGTTGAAATTTCTTTGGAAATCAATGCCTCTCATTCTAGCTGCATTTTTAATCACCGCTTAAACATTTGTCTCTGTTTTGCTGACTCAGCGTTTGTATGTAAGCTTCTGTCAAAAAAGCATGTGGTTCAACAATACATTTGCTAAAGGTCATTTCTTATCTTTGTCCATAGAGCTATTACAATGGGTGAATATGAAGAAGAGTTCAGCACAAAACTTAGCTTCCAGAAATTCATAATTGTCTGTGAAAAGCTAATAGAACCACAAAAGCAGCTTGTCAGAGATATTGGATTTGGATACCTTCTAGATCTGTGCTGTCGCGAGCTTCCAAGGTGTTTCGTTCATTGGCTTGTCCGCTATTTTGATTTCCCTTCCAGGTATTTCATATTGCCTAGTGGACACAGATTCCTCATCAACTCATACACAGTGCACCGGATCTTAGGAATTCCACTTGGTGGGCAGATTATCCCTAGAAAATGCTCAGAAGCTTTCAGATGTCAGGTTAAGTCCAAAACTCGGTGTGCTGGGCACGCTCCAAACATCAGAGAGTTAACTGATCTCATAACCCCATAGCTGACAGGAGAAGTGTTTCAATGAGTTTTCGTGATGTTTGCAACAACGGTATTTCTAGGCCCACCGACATATGACTGTGTTAGCCCCGACTATTTAGCCGCTCTAGAAGGACCAGCAAGTAACATATCATCATATGATTGGTCCAATGCTGTCACAGAGAAACTGGTGGCATAACTCCAGACCTTCAAGGACAAAGGATTCGCACGCGCCCTGTGTGGCTGCCTCCTGATTCCAGTGGTTCGTTCACTGACTTGTACATTTCTTTATACCCACAAGCAGCTACTAGAACATGATTCATTTTTACGTCTTCCCCACTTGCAGATAACGTATTTTGAGTACCTGGATACGAAGATTATGGACCTAGAACCTGACACTCCTGCAAGACTTGTCATGTGGGACACAGAGGCCATAAAGAATTATGCTAACACAGACAGCCTGTCAACAGAGGACGGAATTTCTGGGAAACACACGGTGAGTCAACTTTTCATCAATTTCCTTTGGCGAAGTTTTCGACTCAACATAAGGAATTAGCTGGAATGTATTAACTTGACTTGACTGTAATTGTGCTTTTGTGTTAAACATAGCAGTTTCCTATAGTACGTTAGCTGTGCTTTTGTGTTAAACATAGCAGTGCTTCCTACAGGACATTAGTTGTGCCTTTGTGTTTAATATACAAGTGCTTCCTATACTACATTAGTTGTGCTTTTGTGTTAAATACAAAAGTGCTTCCTATAGTACCTTAGTTGTGCTTTTGTGCTAAAACTAGAAGTGCTTCCTATAGTACGTTAGCTGTGCTTTTGTGTTAAATATAAAAATGCTTCCTATATAGTACGTTAGCTCTGCTTTTGTGTTAAACATAGGAGTGCTTCCTACAGGACGTTAGTCATGCCTTTGTGTTTAATATAGAAGTCCTTCCTATACTACCTTAGCTGTGATTTTGTGTTCAATATAGCACTGCTACCCTATAGCGGTAGGTCAACCATGCTTCGTACAATATGTCAGGTGTGCTCTTTCAAGGAATTCATGGACCTTGTTACCCGCGCTTCCCCGCAGCATATCATGTGTGATTCTGCAATTCTTGACAGAACATACAATAGCTCACAAGATATTTTTCATTTTCAGTATTAATAACTAATTTTCATTTCCGGTATTAAAAATTTCTGATGCTTTTTTTTCAATTACAGGCCAAGGTGAAAATTGCAAAAGTTATCAATGAAATGTAGACAGAACTTTTCTCGCGGTTTCAACCAGTTCTCGAGTAGAAATTGAAGAAACTCCTTTCACTTGGTAGGGATCTTAGTGCAAAAGAAACCAAGACCAGAGACCACGGCGTTTATTGTAACTTGCAACAGGACAACTCAAATGAAAAAGAAACTTTTTCATCAACCCCTTCAACATACTCTACGCTTCCAAGTTCTAGCACGACAAGCAGTCAAAGCTCTTCCAGCAGTGGCTCAACAAATGTCCTTCACGCCACATCATACTCCCTTGAAAATTTAAAGGGTTGCTGCGATACCCCTGACCTAGACTCCCAGAATCCATATGACAAAGAGCAGTCCCAAATTCGTCTATCTTCACAGCTAAAATCATCAACTCAGATTAAGTTGCTACTGGAGGTGAACAAGATCGACCACAACAGAGAGGACATTGATGAACAAGCCAAGATTCATCTGGACAAAGTGCATAACCATCTCTAGAACTGCCTTGGTGGCTTGTCGGTTCATGAGCCTTTTGTGCCAATGTCTGAGATGCTCGAGAGTGGGGCAATTATAATGACAGGTGAAAATTCATCTGAGTGTTCTATACGGATTGAAACCCAAAATTCTGCTGGAGGATCTGCAGACCACAACTCTCTGACAAGCCCACTGGAAAAAACTCTTGGAGGAAACAGCAAAACCTACTGCAACAGAAACGTCAACCTCGCACTCTGCGGTTGACAAACAGTTATTGACTGGTCCAATCTCAACGGATACACTTGGAGCACCTGTTCATCACATTGGGAAAACGTCACCAACTACTGAATGGTCCAGCGGTTCTGATAGTGCTCACAAAAATTCTTCAACCAACACAAAGAGCCTCACTGTATCCCAACCTGCACAAAAGTTAAACATTGTCACTGAACAACATTCTTCTTCACTGCCAAAAGCTAAGGTCCATCTTGTTTCAATTTTGAGAGATGAGAAGACGATTGCTGAAACTGAACGCACCAGAGCCACTTCCTCTCTTGCTCCTAGAGTAGCCGTCACCACTGATTCTGACAGCGGTTCTGACATAGTACTAGATACGAGAAAAGCACTTCCATCCACTAGTGATGCTCCAATCATTACTACCACATCTATCGATGCGGAAGACAATAACATTGCAGAAGAACATGAACAATGTACCAAACAACCACGTATTAATCCCACAGACAGCGTCCCTCTTACCACAACCGCACATCCGCCAGAACTAGAAACACAAATGGCAGCTCACAAGAGGTCCTTGCAGCAGTCAGAAGATCCAGGAAACAATAATACGACACCTCCTAAGAAAAAAGTTAGAATACTGGAGCCTCCACATAATTCAATAGAAACTACAACCAATCAGTCTCTACAGGATGACAACCACAGAGGCATCCTTGATGCTGGATTCATTGATGATGATGAAATATGGTCTGACCCATCTATCTATGAACAAATTGACAGAGTCATTGATGAAAAGAAGAAGCAACCCTTTCATAACCAAGTAGCATCCCAGCAATGCCAACTTGATACTATCTCACACTTGACCAAGAATTCAACCTCGTCATCCAGATCTTGCCTTTCTACCTATGAAGAGCCACATATGAACAGCAGATCAGGCTCAATGCCAGGCGGTAGCCACCTCTCATAGACTTTTGATATGTCATACTCCACAGGTTTAACTCAAACTGTCTTGTCCGACAGTTTGCCAGCAACTGCTTTGTGCCAACACTACCAACAAGTTCCTACTCTCAAAAACAACTACTACCGACGTCTTGGTGCTCAGAATAACGGCAGCTCAAACAGCAGTCAGCACTCACCTTATGCAATGAACAACCAAAGTCAGAAACAATACCACCAACAAAACCCTGTCCATAATGCCCACTACCCCCAACACAATGATGCTCAGAATAACAGCACTGCACGGTGCCAGCAACGCTAACCTCAAGAGCAGAACCATCAGCAACCACGGACAAGCGAGTCTCGTGGCCAAAGTTACAGTGCCTTGCAACAACAGTTCAACAGCATGCAGTATTTCGGCCATCCTCTGCAACATTTTCCAACAGATATTCCTTCGAGCTCAACCGGTGATCCAACTGTCAGAACATTACAACTGCGCATGCAACGCCAACCACAAGGCCTAATAGTCCAAAGAAACAACAATTGTAATGAGGGTCATTTGCAACTTAGTAATGGTCAAATGAACTCCGGTGGTCATGTCTTCCAACCTCATCAACATCATCCTCACCTAGAACAGACTCGATTCACACACCAAGGGAATGACCATCAAGATCACTACCAACTTTTGGAAATAAGAGATTCTACAACACAGGAGAAAGAAGTGTATGAAACAATCGTCGACAGTACACCAAGCATCAGTCAACATGATAGGTAATGAATTAGTTCTCCCTCTTACAGTAATGTTTTGATCCTTTCTTTTACTACTGCAATGCATTCTGCCTGAAGCTTTCAAATTAAAGAGTTTCAGCTTGATTATTCTGCTATTGCAATTGAATACTCATCAACTCTAATGTTAAATAATAAAATCATACGATTTAAAATGCATTTATCTTTTTTGGCAGCAAGAGGATATTCTACGTCGACCGACGTTGGGCCGATCATTGAACTTTAGGTTTGTCAATGAAGGTATACGGATATATCAACTCATTCGTGGTCGATGCTTACTCAGAATTGCTGATGAAAGAACAATTCTATGCAACGCCAACGCCAACATCTGTGCACAAGCATATAATGTACATTGACGCCTCTGTAAGTTCTTGCTTCTCATAAATAATAATAACAAACCACATTTACTACTACTAGCACGCTGAGTGACGCAGCTTCAATTTAATGCAGGATAAATTTCAAGTTCTAGAAGCAAGCACTGAACTACTGAAGGAACAAATTGCAGAAAAAACTATTGGGTTTAGGCTACCAAACAAATGCAACATCGTGAGTTCACCCTACTCACTCTATCTGTCCAGTGTTCGTCTTCAATTCTACCAGATTTTCTTGTTACAATGATATAACTTCCCGTTAATTGTTTTAGGTCTTAATACCTGTTAGAAAGAAACCACATTTTATCTACCTCATAATCCTGAATCTTGCAATGCGTCGCTTCAAAATTCTGTGTCCTTATATCAATTGCGACGGTATAAAGGAACACTCGGACATTGTCATCGAAAACTTCAAGAGAGCTTATCATTCTGCTTACAACAACTATCCTCACACAATGGCCTCCTTTCATGTCAAACCTGTGCAGAGTGTATGTAACTCAGACAGAGAGTGAGTTTCTTCTAACTGTAGCTCTACCTCATTTACACCATGCATTTTTTTGTTCCACTACATATCCCATATCTACTGTCCACCTACTAACCAATAACATAATGCTCTCAAATTTCAGGGATGACAGTGCTATTTACACCATGCATTTGATGCCCCTCATTAATTTCAATAATAATTCATTTTTTATCAATAATGTAAGTTCACTCTCATTGACAACACATAAACGTATGTTCATCCAAGCCAGCTAAACATTAAGTTCTACAATAAATTTTATTAGTTTGTGCACTTATTTGTTTTGCAGATCCATGTGAAACCGATGAGAGAACAACTAACTTACAAAATGATAACATTGAACTACAACACATGCCATGTATTTGAGGCACTGAGCATCGTACTCAACAAACACAACATCCGGCACGAAATAAGAAGATTGGAAGAAGATGACTACTGCTTAGATGTGCCTTAATTTAGATGGAGACATCCGAACATTGTTTCAGCCATATCGACTCATGTAATCACAACAATGTTTCAGCTATTTTTGTGTCGGTCCAAGATATCTGCTATGGATCCCATTAACCACAGCTGTGCATTCAAATGGTCAAGTCTTAAATTCCTGACATCGAATTTTTTCGAAAATAAGAATCGTATTTTTTAGAAAAGTTGTAAAGATCATATTCAAGACATCAATTCCTTGTACTAGAACACCACTCACTCTGAATAGACATAAAAAAAGAAACAATTGGAACATAGAGGAAAAACACTATCGATTCGTAAGCATTTGACAAAGGAGCTAAATGACTCACCTACAGTAATGCTGGTCACAGAGGCACTGTCATGCCTCTTATCCACATAGAACATGCCACTCTTAACACAGACAACTAACCTGACACACACAAGTGCGCCACCAGTTAACACAGGACCGTCCCCTCGATAGCTTAACACCGGTCCCTCTACCAAGCCAACGAGTCATGGAAGCACGACCGTGACTTCAACCGAAAAAGGTCCGTGACCTCACAAGTTTCACCGACGAATCTCTCTTAGCAAGTAAGTGAAAGCAAATGTTTCGAAAGAAAGGCACGACCGTGCCTTTGAATAACAATGTATACGTGCCTCTCCGAACAAATGTGTTGAGAAAGCATTTCCGAACGACACACACAACTCTGCCTCGACATAACATAGGACATGCCTCCACTAACTAGACAGACGTGAATTCACTAGCCAGACTAAATAGAAATATTACAGAACATACAACCATGACAGTGACTCATACTAACATAACGCACTACCTAACACACAACCACAACCATATATTCGTTATAAAAACAACCGTGCCAAACACACTACGAACACAAAGTGAAAGTGACACCCCTACCTGTCAGTGTGACCATATCGAGAGAAGAACTGAAGCAACTAGCAAACTAATAACACCAGAGCGTGCCTTGCCTAAAACAAAAACAATGCATTCTTGAGCACACGGTTGTGCGCTGCCTAGATTCAAGAAAGTGCACATCTGAGTGGTCCTCTTAATACATCTCATCTTATACCAATGAATAGCAAGAAATCATAGAGGAAAATATTCTTGAAGGCACCCAGTCAAGAAAAACATGATGGAACAAAAATAAACTTAAATTCCCAAACCAGTCAACTCCATCTGGTTCAAAATAAAACCACCACAATTGCAAATTCATCAGTCGATGTAATATTACCCAATACAATAACTATCAAATAACCAATTCATCACACAATCCTCAGAAACGTCCTCGCCATCTGACATCAGGAAGACAGCGACGATGAAGGATGTCCCTCATCGACAGAAACCGGCGGTACAACTCATAGCTCACATACCCTTCCTAAAGGAAAACCAAATGAAAACATCAATGTACAAAAAAAATAAAAAAAACGTATTGTTCTTGCAACAAAGGCAGAAACTAACGAAAATGAAATCTTCACTTATAGTAGCTCCATATTTCAGGTCATCAAAGGTAAGGGGCTTCCAATCCCAGTAGCGATGAAGAAGTTCTGGAAAAGAGGACTCCAGCTTGGAGTAAGATTCGTCAATGATGGCTCCTGCTAAGTCCTCCATGGAATCCCTTTCTTGACCGCCTTTTATCATGAACTTCTCTTGGATGTCGACGTGGTACCCTTCTGGAATTCTGATGAAATCTTGAAAAAGAGCATCTCTAATATTCCTGACGCCCACAGTAGAGAAAGTTATACCTCTATTCTCAAGGAAATCCTTCAGGACAGGGCACTCCGTCCTGGCCTTGCAGAAGTGATAGACCAAAACATGATTCCGCATAGCCAGTTGCATGACTCCGACTTTTCTACGCCCATACCAATCCTTTCGTGTGAACTCCATGCCGAGACCAACAAACTTGTACTTCTCCTCGCGCAACCAGTCCTCGTACAAGGCAATGATCTCCTCCACCTTGCCAGGCTCGTTGGTGTACCACACGTCGAGCTTCATGTTACCATCTACAACTATTAGATGGTACTCGGTGGTGTTCAAAATGTCATCCGTGGCAGCGAGCAGCAAGATGCCAATGGAGACTCCTGAGACCCTGCGACAAGGTTAGGGAGTGGTAAGGAGGGTGGGAACTGCCTGATGTTCTGCAGCTACAATAAGACGTGGAGACCTCACAAACACGGCCAGTATTTAACCTTGGCGAGGGACGTTTGGGTTACCATACGGATTAACGTGTGAACTGGGAGCAGCGTATAGACGGTTGTGCTTCCGAACCTCATGGAACCATGCACTTCCTAAAGTCACGGTTGTGCACAAATAATTGATACCGCGGAGAAACCGAGGAGCCTCTAACTTTATTTTACGGTAACTAACACATTGAATAGTCACATCGAACAGCCACCACATCGGTCATCGATTCCTCCTTTGAACAAAGACCACCGACGGAAGAATCCAATGAAGCAAACGAACAGCCTGCTGTACACCTTAGATCCGAAGGCCAGAACTCATCCGTCCCTCATCTAGCTAGATTCACACCATCTGTCCCTCGAGAGTCAAGGCTGGTTTCACGTGAGGCACGGGTATGCAGGCACAAGAGGCACATACATGTATATTCCACAGGCACGAGCATACAACTTTTGCAGATATCGGTCGGTATCACAACAGGCACGTACACATGCAGGCAGAAACTCGCCGTAAACACGTCAATGCTGGAAACAAAGGCACAGAAACATAGCCTATACAGGCACGTGCATAGGCTTCGCGAGCCACGTGATCTTTTCCATCTTGTTTTCCAATCTCGACCTAAATCCTCTAGATACAAATCATCTGAATGCAAAAAAGAGACCTCCAAGAGGCACCGGTGACAACACTCTGTTCGAGAGTCATGGCATGTATCACGTGAGATACATCAATACTTGAAGAAAATCAACGACACAAGTCGGAGAGCCATAGTTTTAAAGACTCCAGATGCACAGGCGTGTAGAAGCACAGGCACGACGAGTAACAGCCACCGCATCCCCTCACGGACGGACGTCTGACACCACGGGCACGAAGAGTCACAGCCAGTGTGTCCCCTGAGTAACACGAATGCACGCACGGGAGGCACAGAACTGCAGCGTATACACGCATGGAATTGCGGCTTCTCGGCACACAGGCACGGCTTTGGAAATGGCGTTCTCGAGGCACAGGTACAAACAAACTGGATGCACAATAGAGTGGTGGCAGAGGCATGGTTGTGTAGTCTCAAGAGAAACTGTCGTGTGACACCAGCACATACAGACATCGCGTGTGTCGCATGAGGTACAGAAATAGCAAAAAGAAGCCACGGGATTGAAGCCTCCACAGACACGGATGCCGGCCTTCTAAAGGCACGGTCTCGAAGAACACAAAGACATGGTACTGAAATGTTGCCTTGTACCTTAGCAGACATGCCACTCTCGTGCGAATGTGTAAAACACAACAATACAAACACAAACAAACGGCGTTGAATATAAGCCAAAAAAACACGCTTCTCCCAAACAATACATATGCGTCACGTCACGGACGAACGTCTGCACCAGAGACACGTAGACTCACAGCCAACATGATGCCTGAGACACGTGAATGCACGTACAAGAGACACGGAATTGAAGCGTATACAGTCACGCAATTGCGGCTTCTCAGAGTTCTCGAGGCACGGGTACAAACTAGCTGGATGCACAAAAGAGTGATGGAAGAGGCACGGTTGTGCAGTCTCAAGAGAAACTGTCGTGTGACACCAGCACAAACACACATCACGTGTGTCACGTGAGGTACAGAAATAGCGGAAAAGAAGCCACGGAGTGAAGCCTCCGCAATGGATGCCGGGCTTCTAAAGGCACGATCCTGAAGAACACAAAGATAGGGTACTGAAATGTTGCCTCGTACGTTAGCAGAGGTGCCTCTCTTGTGCGAACGTGTAAAAGACAACAATTCAAACACAAACAAATGGCACTGAATATAAGCCAAACACAAAGCACGCTTCTCCCAAACAATACATATGCATCATGTCATGGACGGACGTCTGCACCAGAGGCACGTTGAGTCACAGCCAACATGACGCCTGAGACACGCGAATGCATGTACAGGAGACACGGAATTGAAGCGTATACACTCACGCAATTGCGGCTTCTCGGAGTTCTCGAGGCACGGGTACAAACCAGCTGGATGCACAAAAGAGTGATGGAAGAGGCACGGTTGTGCAGTCTCAAGAGAAACTGTCCTGTGACACCGGCACAAACAGAGATCACGTGTGTCACTAAGGTACAGAAATAGCGGAAAAGAAGCCACGGGAGTGAAGCCTCCGCAGACACGGATGCCGGTCTTCTAAAGGCACGGTCCCGAAGAACACAAAGATAGGGTACTGAAATGTTGCATCGTACGTTAGCACACGTGCCTCTCTTGTGCGAACGTGTACGCTTCTCCCAAACAATACATATGCATCACGTCACGGACAGACGTCTGCACCAGAGGCACGTAGAATCACAGCCAACATGACGCCTGAGACACGCGAATGCACGTACAAGAGACACGGAATTGAAGCGTATACACTCACATAATTGTGGCTTCTCGGAGTTCTTGAGGCACGGGTACAAACCAGCTGGATGCACAAAAGAGTGATGGAAGAGGCACGGTTGTGCAGTCTCAAGAGAAATTGCCGTGTGACACCAGCACAAACAGACATCACGTGTGTCACGTGAGGTACAGAAATAGCGGAAAAGAAGCCATGGGAGTGAAGCCTCCGCAGACACGGATGCCGGGCTTCTAAAGGCACGGTCCCGAAGAACACAAAGACATCATACTGAAATGTTGCCTCGTACATTAGCACACGTGCCTCTTTTGTGCGAACGTGTAAAAGACAACAATTCAAACACAAAAAAACGGCACTGAATATAAGCCAAACACAAAGCGCGCTTCTCCCAACCAATACATATGCGCCACTTCAACAGGTTACCTAAATATACATGAACTCGCGCAAACGTCAACAATGAACTTGTAACATGAAAAAAATAAAAAAAATATTTTCACATAACATGAGACAAGCCAAACACGATACCGAATAACAAAACGGTACTCCATAGGATTGAACTAAAAGTACTCATTAATTATACAAAAAAAGAAATGAAAATCTTCCAGGAGTCGATTCCTCATAGAAACGTCCACACAAACGTTCACTGTCACCATTCTACTCAGTTGGAGTTCTGCTTCGAAACATCAACGACCACTGCGGTCGGGAAGACAACGGGAATGCATCATGTCCTTCATCGATAAAACTCGGCGATAGAGCTCGTAGCTCACATACCCATCCTAAAACAAAAAACGGATGAGAATGAAGATATACGTAAAGAGGAGAAAGTACTATTGTTGTAGTAAAACAAAAATATAACGACAGAAAATCATAAAAAAATGAAGTTTTCACTTACAATTGCCACATATTTTAGGTGTTCAAGGGAAAGCAGCTTCCATTCCTAGTAGTCATGCAGACCCTTCGGAAAAGACGACTTCATACTCAAGTAAGATTTGTTTATGACGGCTCCTGCCAAATCTGCCATGGAATCCCTTAGATTGCCTCCTTTGATCATGAGCTGCTCTTGAAGATCGATGTGACACTCTATTGGTATTTTGAGGAAACTGTTTGCGAGAACATCCCTATCGTTCCTGACGTCAACACTAGCGAAAACGATACCTTTGTTCCAAAGGAAATCCTTTAGAGGAGTGCACTCCGTCCTGGCCTTGCACAGGTGATAGACAAGAACATGCTTGTGCATCGGCAGTTGCATGACGGTGACTTTTCTACTACGATCAAAATAATCCTCTCGTGTGTACTCCAGATCAAGACCAACAAACTTGTACCTGTCCTCGCGCAGTCATTCCTCATAAAGAGAAAGAATCTCCTCCAACTTGTAGGGCTCATTGGTGTACAACACCTCGAGCCTGGTATTACCATCGGCATCTATAAAGAGATGCTCAGTATTGTTCCTGAAGTCATCCATGGAAAAGACGGTGACACGACAATGGAATCTGACTGTGCTTCTCGTACGAGGCGAGGATGATGGGAGCTACCTGCACTTCTCTAGAGAGAATAAGACGCGATAACCTCCCGGAATAGACCACTACTTAACCTTGGGGAGAGACGACTCAGTTACCATGCGCCCATTAAATTGAATCGGGGACGGTGTGAATGGATGGTTGTGCTTCTGCAGATTATGAAACCATGCACTTCAAAAGTCACAGCTGCCACGCTATAATCGAGGAGCCTCTAGGTTAACTCTAGCACGGTAGCTGGCACAATGAATACTAACAATAAATAGCCATCCCATCGGTCACCAGCACATCTTTTGACCGAGAGAACAATGAGATGAGGCAAACTAGATGACCCTGACATACAAATACTACACGGGGAGTGAACCAAATTAGAAGCACGGTTCGGCCAGCACAAAAGCCACATGCGTGCCTCCACTTTGCTTAAAGACAAACCTTAGTGATATCAATGAACCTGCATCTATATGCCTGCACGTACCACCGAAAACATTGCCAAAACAAAAGCACGTCGATGCTTCTGACATACAGATAACTATGCGCTATCATACATATTCCCGCCTGAACCCAACATACATAAAAACAGTGGCTCCCTGGGTCAACGACTATTGAATTTTTTTTGCAATAACCGAGTCACGAACCGTGGCTCCATTCCAGATGCAAAAGTGCCTCTCATTAAGAACCATCATGCCTCCCGACAATTTGCCTCCCCCAACGTATCGACCATGACTCTCCTGCTACAACGACCGCGCATCTAATAACATCATCACCGTTCCTCTCCTAAAAACACACACACAACTATACCTGATTAAACTTCTGATTAAAAAAATTAAAACACAGAAGCACGAGTATGCTTTTCAGCATGTATAACCGTGCCTCGCAAAAAATATGTAAGGCAGGATAGGCACGTAAAAGACTCCGCTGGGAGGCAGCACAGATGGACAACTATAATTGGAGGCAGATGGATGAGTCACACATCTCGTGTCCCCATAACTCCTCGAAATGCACGCACACCATCTACAACCAACATTCATTCCATTTCGTAGAATAAAAAATAAAACAAGAAGCACTCATTACTACTCTTGCTCTCTCCCGTCTCCTTTATATTTCAATAAGCTCCGACTCTCTCAGCCACATCACAACTCATTTGCTTTCTCCCTCGCCTACTTCTAGGGTTCGACCTTCTTCTCCGTCGCCTGCTTCTAAGGTTCGTGCTTCTTCCCAGCAATCAATTGATTAATTTCCAAGCCATGCTTCTCTCCTACATTGCTGGCCGTGGGTGCTTGCTCTAAGCTTCCCATCACAACCCATCTGCCTTATCCGACCACCTACTTCTAGGGTTCGTGCTTCTTCCCGCACACAGTCTCATTTCAAACAAGTTATTGTAGAGTTTTTATTCGGTCTCTCGATTAACTTCTAAGCCATACTTCTCTCGTAGATTTGCTAGCCGTGTGTGCTTGCCCTAAGCTTCCCCTACCCCAATCTCCGTTCGTTAACCCTCGTTCTTCTTCTCTCCCGGGTAAAAAGCATATGCGTAAGCAGCATGCTCCGATCCGTATTTACGTTTTACGTTTTGGTTTTTCATTTGATAGTTAATGAAGCATCAGATCCGGTACAACGACTTCATTCTCTAAAGGAATATAAAAACCATTTGAAAATCTAAACAAGTGTTCTAAACTCTGTCATACTGATTTTCTGGAAGGAGTAGATGACAGGATTTCTGGTAAATTTGTAGTTGTTGTCTGCCTTCATACGGATATTTTAATATTGCTAACATAGTTGAATCTAGTCGTTGTCTACCTTCAATGTTGAAGCTTGTTTTTAAATTGTTATCATATTCTTGTTTCTTAACATAATTGTTCTGAATTATTTAGGTATGATTTGCCCTACCTGCCGCCAACCAGGCAGCCCTTGCGAACCACACCCTGAAGTTCTCCAGGGGTTTGAGGTTATTCTTGATGAAAATTGCTGGAGACGCATGGTTAGTAAGCATCACTAACATATTAGTTGCCACAACACAGTGGAAATCGTCACTGTTACTCATACCCCCTTGCACCTACACTAGGTTCCCCTGCTGTCACTTCTTCGCATCTGCCTTGTGTTTTCATTTTCCATTAGTTTGCCTGCCTATGCCCTGATTAATATAGTCCATTAGTTTTGCCTGCCTATGTCTTGATTACTATAGTGCATCTTCAGTTCTAATTAAAACTAGTCAACATATGCCAAAAATCTGTATCCATTAATTTATAATACCATTATGTTGTTATCTGTAATTCTTATCAAAAATTCATATCCAAATTAAGAAAACTTTTAACATTAATAGTACGCGGGTTCAAAGTTATACTTACAGGTTGTTATTTTTACTATTTTTTACAGTATGTACCTTGTAACGTCAGAGCTTTTCTCGCTGAGTACATCGATGAGAGGAAGGGAGAAGCAAGAAAATTGCGTAAAGAGCAGGTAGGGCCAACCCTTCTTACACATGAAGGAAGGTCTTACAATGCTTTGTTTAAGAATAGGGCGAACTACACAAAGTTATGCGGTGGTGAGTGGAACACTTTTGCGGATGATTATCAGCTTCGTGCTGGAGACCGCATAGAATTTGAACTACCACACGAGGGTCTCAATCTCGAAATACAAACATATCGCAATGACAAAATGCTGCTTCCATTACCCCACGTTGGTACGTATTTAATATTACAAACTTATCTTCTTTGGCTGTATTTTGATATGCATCCATCGAACTGAATAATATTAACCCGTATTACATAAAACTTTATCTAACTTTCAAATCTTGTTCTTTTTCTAGCTCTCGATGACCTTTCTTCTGACGATTTCGACCATGTTCACTGCTGTGTCTACTCTAAGGATATCGAGCTTACCTACAACCAGACACGATTCTTTCTACAACGCCTTTTCAGAGATACTTTCATCCGTTGCCGCCCATTTGTACACGTCTTGACTCCCACTAACACCAAAGAATGCGTCATGGTTGGTTACATCTATCCTTGTTAAAATACCAAAAGTATTTTGCTCATATATGATATAAACAATATTGATGAAATCTTGCTTATATGTAAAATTATAAAGAACCTATTTATTCAAACCTAAAACAACAAAACTTTTGTTGTTCTCTTAATATGTTGTTTCATCTGTTTACACACAAACCTGAACATGCCAGGAATTATATTACTTTCAAATTAGAATTTCTTAATGTTTGCGCACTCACCGTATTCAGCCATTCTTTTATTTATTGTCCAAGTGGCAATTCAACGGTTTTAATGTCCATTTAATTTTGATTTCTTCTAGAAAATTCCGAGGAGCGTTGTCTCGACACTGAAGAGATGGGTGGACATGCCAACCAATGGCACGGTGACCCTTGAAGCTCCTGATGAACCTACCCATGTCATCACTCCTTCGTTGTACTACATCTGCAAAAACGACAGTAGCATGGTAATGGAAAAGTCTTCTTTCAAAGACTTCATATCAGCTACATCCTTTGTTGAAAAGAACGTTGTTCTAATCACTTTCAAAGAGCGCCATGACCATTCTGTTTCCATCATCATTCAACGCATTCTGTAGATTCCGTCAGAACCTGCACCTAAAATGGAAGCACAGTGTATCTCCTAGGATGTTCAGCGCTCATTTCAAGATGATGCCTCCCAGGAGCAAAACACTGGTTTATTTAAAATAAGTTTGCTAGTTAGGATGGTACAGTAATGTAACTATTATGGACCATGTTCTTGCTTGAGCTATCCGAATGATCTTTTGAAACTTATGTAGCTCTTACGGACCCTCTACTCACAGTTTCAAACATCAGAATGATGCTTTGCAACAAATACTGTTTGAACTATCAGAATGATTCATTTGAAAAAATGTAGTTCTAATCCTTTGAAAAGTTTCAAAGATCAAACGAAACAACATTCAGTTTTTGATCCAAAACCTACAGCAATGCCATGTTATCCAACTTATTCAAACGATCTACTGAAACATATCTCAATTTAAAACCAAACAGGACTCCATTTTCAAGTGCAAACTATGTTTACTTCACCAACTTTTCATGAACACAAAGTTGTGCACCAAATAACATAACAACAGTGCCTCCCTGACTAAGGAAGATTGTTAATTGAAAAAAACGTTTTCACAACAAAGGCACGACCATGCATCTGCTGAGTGTTCTACCGTTCACACGACTACTTTCACAGCCAAAAATGGAATACGCACATATGGATCACGCACGCAGCACGCAACGAATAAAAAAATTTCAAAGAACGAGATAAGTGAAAATCTTTAAAAAAACAGATAAAACAAACGATTGTTTCCGAAAATCTACGCCTGGAACCGCCGGGTGACTAGAAACTGCTCTTTGGCGGTTTCCTTTTTTGCACGACAAAAGATCCCTTTCACTTTTCCGACTCCATTTGCATCCTCTTCCTCCAAAGTTTCTCGCCGGCCACAGTTCACCATCGCACACCTCCAGCCATGGACGACGGGAAACTAACAACATTCACCGAGCACATCACTACCCACGGTACAACCGTGCTGGAGGTGGTGTACACCAACGACCCAAGGACCATGGAGCGGATCATCAAAAAATACAAGGAATGGCTAAAGGAGGAGAAGAACAAGTTCGTCGGCCTCGACCTCAAGTACACACGTAAGAGCAGTTAGGTACAACAAGGGATCACCATCGTCCAACTTTCCATGCGCAAGCATGTCCTTGTATACCACTACTGCAGGTCCGAGCGCTCCCAGGCGTTAGTTGACTTCCTGCAACGGAAAGCGGTAACTTTCACCAGCGTCGACACCAGGAACGACAAGACCATGCTTGCCCGTGCATGCATCAAAATTCCAAACGAGCACCACGTCAACATCCAGAGGCTATTCTGCATCAAGGGTGGTGGAGAAAGGGACTCCATGGCTGACCTTGCAGCGGCCATCATCGACCCCTCATACAAGAACATGAAGAAATCATTCCCAAAGGAGAAGCACCAGTTCTGGGAGTGGAAGCCGCTTTCCCCGATACACCTTGAGTACGCGGCAAAGGACGGGTATGTTAGCTACAAGTTGTACCGTAGAATCCTAATCAGCAAGAACGGACTACGTCACCTCCACCAACAACCAGTGAAAGAAAGACTCCGCCCGCATAAGAACAAAGATGAGGGATCTTCCAGCGGCTGGAAGCGCCGGAAGGGAAGCAGTGGTTGGTTGGTAAATTGCGAGAAAATGGATCATGTCATGATTGATTGATCTGCCGTGATCAAGTGATCAGGTGCGTGGCACAACTATTATGATAATTTAGGTTGAATGAACCCATGTTGTAAATATGTTTGTTGTTGCTCAAAGATGTTGTTTGTATTGTATTACTATTTTATGTCTGAACTTTGAACACATTGGTGTGCGTGTCTAAATGTAATTAGTAAGTTATGTCCCAGTATTGAGCAAGCATATATTGTATCCATGACTATAGAACGAGAGATATGCCGCACGACATAGTATTATAATTTTCATACTCAACCTTTACAAGATGCATCATGACTATAGAATGCTTATTCAACATTGGCATGAACAATTCATAAATATTGCAGAAGAACATTCGGTACGCAGACGCAAGAGACAAGAACTTTGTTACTTTGACCACATTGAAAATAAATTAAAATCACACAACACAACCATTTCACATCAAACACCACTCCGTCCATTCACAGGTTCCTCTCCATACACCAGTTCTCCATGATGCCACAAAACTACACTAACGTGTCCAACTGAACCATGTACAACCGTGGCTCTCTAAGTGTCAACTCAACCCATGCCTCTGGTGCCACACACCCATGACCCTAGAGACTTCACAGCCGTGGATCCACAACCGAGCCTCTCTAACCAAATATTCGAACCGATGCCTCTGCTGCCATACATCCGTGCCTCTAGACACTTGACAGCAGCAAGAGGGTTCAAAACCGTGCATCCACACAACCGTGCTTGTACTGACTGCACTTCGGTGCCTCCGTTTGCTCGATCGACGTGCCTCACATGAAACCCACAGTAACTCTACGTGCTCCGCGCGAGTGATCGCCCGTGCCTCCGCACAACCGTGCCTGTACTTACTTCAATTACGTGCCTCCATTTCCTCAATCCACGTGCCTCACATGAAACCCACTGTAACTCTACATGCTACACACACACGTGCCTCTCGCATGAAACCCACAGTATCTCTACGTGTTCGGCACGCGTCACCGCCCGTGTAACTTTGGTATTGCACACGCGTTCCTCTCAGTATACCCGTGTTCCAAACAACCGTGCCTGTACTGACTGCAATTCCATGCCTAACCATGTGCCTCACATAAAACCCACAGTAACTCCACGCGCCTCCACACAACCGTGCATGTTCTGTCTTCAATTTCGCGCCTCCGTTTGCTGAATCCAGGTGCCTCTCACATAAAAGAGATGCACGGCCATGCCTCAGAGTAAATAACATACGTGCCTCTACTGTATTTATAACTATGACCACAATTAAATAACATACGTCCAAAAAAACATCTTTAAAAGAGATGCACAGCCAAGCCTCTTATACAGCATAGATTTTTAAACAAAATCCATTATGTTCAAAGGCTATAACTAACATCACTGCGGCAGAAGATTGAAGATAACAACAAGCCTCCCAACACGTTGTTTGAAAGTTATCAGCACCAAGCTGTTTACTTCAATAGACGATGCCTGAAGAAAATCACTGAAACCTTCCTGTTTGAACACCATTCTATTACCCAAACCAATGAAGTAGGAGCAAGGAGTGCTCACATATATATCATCATCACCAGATTCCAGAGTAACTTCAAGAGTTAAAACGCCAGTTCTAGGAAAAGTCACAAACTCCTTCAAACTCCTCACAACAATACCAGGAATAACCTGACAAAAAACATAAAGCTATCAAAAATAGAATAAAAATTCAAAACTATAAATAGAAGACGTAATAAAAAATAAATAAATAAACAGAAACAAAGAAAAAACAATGGAAAAAAACTGACCATATGATGACCATTAACATTCATTGAATCAATCCTGTGAACAAAAGGATAGCAGGGTATGTACTCATCATCAAATAGTTGACACCTCATGAAATACATCTGCTAATAATTAAGAAAAACACCACGGGTGTAATAACAACTCCCAACAAGTTCCTTCTCGGAGTCGCTCAAACCATGTAGAGCTACAAAATATAATTACACAGGCTCAAGGGAACAGAAAAATCAAAATGTACAATAAAACAAGATAAAAACTTTCTTAAAAATAAACCTTACCAACAGACGGTAAAGAAGACAAGCATCTCCACGACCACGATAAAAATCAATACCAATCCAAGTTCCATAATATTCAAGCCTAATGGTCATTATATCATGAGGACGAACACCATAATCACTGACCAATCGTTCCCGGGAAGGAGCATGGAATTTGCTCCTCACACGACCATGACTAAACAGAACACCATACAAATAACCCTCATTGCACTGAAGAGCCAGATCAGTATCTTCGTCACCCCTCCTTATGGCTAAAGCCCTACACTCCTTGATGTAACGAGTAAGATGAGCTCTAAAACTGCACGGAACATACTGCACAACAAATCAAAACAAGGATCATAATCAAAATCTAAACAGCATGGGCAGCACCAAAAGAAATAAGCGTGTGTGTCAAAAATTGAACAACTATAAAATGATTTTCTTACAACACACCTCCAACAGCGCCGATCCAGGACCACAATGAACTTATCTATAGAAGAATCAACAGAAGAACACGGTCCACCGGGCATACGGCAAAAAGGACAAGCCATAACTGCAAGGAACACAATGGTTATCAACAACTAATCCCACAAAACCCGGTTGAAACTTGACATCTGATAGTGTTGGTAGTCCCCACCCATAACTACCCCATAAATCTCCATATCCCGGAAATATAATGGGAACAAAAAGAGAAACGTTAAAGGGAAACAGGGAACCCACGAAGGCAACCAGTAGGGAACGACGATATCGCGAACGGGGAAGCGCGCTCGACGCTAAAGAAGGACTATCGTAAGAGCAGGCAACAAGCGCGGCGGCCGGAACAACTGCCGCCGTAACCACGCAACAAGAGCAGCGGAGACGACGGCAAAAAAAGAACAATGCGCGACAAGGGTTCGCCCACAACAGAGAAAAACAGATCTCAAAACAGATCAAGAGGTATTATAAAACATTAGAAGTATAAGGACTAAAGTGAAAAAAGAAAAAACCACAAAGGGAAACCGAAAACCGAAATTCACGGGAGAAGCCGTGCGCGCGCCAAGTGTCACGCACGGACCGCATCGGAAAAGTCTCAGGAGCGCTCCGCGCGTGACACTTGGCGCGCGGGGAGCGCTCCGTTGCGGGGAGCGTTCCTCAATTAGTGATTTTGCAAGAATATGCCAAAACTTTTTGAAAAATTATTGCGTATAGTCCATCGGGTCCAGGTGCCTTGAGATCGCCTATGCTGAACACTGTCCAGGCCTTATTGACGTTTAACTTTGTGGAGTCACCCCCGAAACCCCGATCGGAACGGTGCTCTGCTCGACGTCCCGAGGATGGAACGCAGAATATCCATCGAGCGAGCATTACATCAACAATACACGATGTATGTACATTGCAACAATAATCACAAAATCCTCGAAAGAAAAAAAAATCACAAAAGAACAAGAAAAAAACATATGCGATCAGGCACATGACGAAGGAAGGGTCGCATGAATGAAGAAGAGAAAAGCCACATATCGACCGGAATAGCGAAGTGTGGGAGCCGCGATGGCGGGCACTGGCAGCCATACATTGGGCTATCCAAAATCTCATCTATCGCCCAATCGCGGCCTCACGATCTCAATTCCCACCCCGCGTGCACCACAAGCTCCAATCCCCTAACTCGTATATACAGCCACGCCCGCCTCACCGTCCTTGATCTTCCCCCCTATCTGATCAGATCCTTTGGACATGGCGTCGCCCATGCTCTCCACGGCCATGGCGCCACTCCAGGTATGCTGTTCATGTTCCATTCCATGCTTGCGTTGCGTACTGCTTCCCTGTTTGTCACGCACGGTTATGTAACTGGACTGCCATCATCTGTGATTACTCGATCCAGGGGGGCATGCTGGAGTTCTCCGGGCTGAGGAGCTCGTCGTCGCTGCCGCTCCGGCGGAATGCCACCTCCGACGACTTCATGTCCGCGGTCTCCTTCAGGACATACGCGGTATGACATGATCGGTGGAATGTAGTTGCTTGCTTGGTCGCATGCCATGGGAGCGTGTGTGTGACGCGGCGGTGCTGTGCTTGCAGGTGAGCACCAGCGGCGGGTCGCGGAAGGCGCCGACGGAGGCCAAGCTCAAGGTGGCGATCAACGGGTTCGGGCGCATCGGGCGCAACTTCCTGCGTTGCTGGCACGGGCGCGGCGACAGCTCGCCGCTGGAGGTCATCGCCATCAACGACACCGGAGGCGTGAAGCAGGCGTCCCACCTCCTCAAGTACGACTCCACGCTCGGCATCTTCGACGCGGACGTCAAGCCCGTGGGCGACAACGCCATCTCCGTCGACGGCAAGGTGATCAAGGTGGTGTCCGACCGCAACCCCTCCAACCTGCCGTGGGGTGAGATGGGCATCGACCTCGTCATCGAGGGCACCGGCGTCTTCGTCGACCGCGCCGGCGCGGGCAAGCATCTCGAGGCCGGCGCCAAGAAGGTGCTCATCACCGCACCCGGCAAGGGCGACATCCCCACCTACGTCTGCGGCGTCAACGCCGACCTCTACACCCACGCCGACACCATCATCAGCAACGCCTCCTGCACCACCAACTGCCTCGCCCCCTTCGTCAAGGTGCTCGACCAAAAGTTCGGTACGTGCCCGTCCCCTCTGTCTCTCAAGTCTCAGCTGAATCTACTTCTTTGAGTAACTAAAAAATGGCGGTGGCAATGGCGCAGGCATCATCAAGGGAACCATGACCACCACCCACTCATACACCGGCGACCAGAGGCTGCTGGACGCGAGCCACCGCGACCTGCGCCGTGCCCGCGCCGCGGCGCTCAACATCGTGCCCACCTCCACCGGCGCGGCCAAGGCCGTGGCGCTGGTGCTGCCCAACCTCAAGGGCAAGCTCAACGGGATCGCGCTCCGGGTGCCCACCCCCAACGTGTCCGTGGTCGACCTTGTGGTGCAGGTCTCCAAGAAGACCCTCGCCGAGGAGGTGAACCAGGCGTTCCGCGACGCCGCCGCCAACGAGCTCAAGGGCATCCTCGACGTCTGCGACGAGCCGCTCGTGTCCGTCGACTTCAGGTGCTCCGACGTGTCCTCCACCATCGACGCGTCGCTCAGCATGGTCATGGGAGACGACATGGTCAAGGTCATCGCGTGGTACGACAACGAGTGGGGTTACTCCCAGAGGGTCGTCGACCTCGCCGACATCGTCGCCAACCAATGGAAGTGAACGCCGGACGGCGGCATTGCCCTGTGAAGTGACTCCTCTCGAAATTTTCCCCAGCCATCGTCACGGATGATCGATTCTTTGTAATGAGAATTCAGAGTATCGAACTCCCAACAGCTTCTTTTTTTTCCTTTCTTTTCTTGTTCTTCTTTTTTCTTTCTCTGATTTTTCAGTGTCCAGACACGGATTATAATAGACTTCCTGCAAAGGAAGTCTCAACGCTGTGCATCTGTAATATATACTATCGTTTGCCAGGTTCTGATGTACTCCCTCTGTTCCAAAATATAAGTCTTTGTAGAGATTTCGTTATGAACCACATATGGATGTATGTAGATGCATTTTAGAGTATAGATTCACTCATTTTGCTCCGTATGTGGTCCATAGTGGAATCTTTCCAAAGACTTATATTTAGGAACGGAGGGAGTAGAATTCAACTCGTTCTTGGATTTGGAACCTTCCCATCATTTTCACCTTTATTGCTATCTAAAAATGCATGATCAACTCACAAAGAAAAGTTTGAACCATACACGAAAGTTACCATAAAATGAAAAGTTTGAACTTCTAATGGCAATTGCAAAATTTAAGGGAGCACAACCATGCAGCCCATTATCAGAGTTTTTATGTTATTTTTGCGAAACTCATTATCAGAGTTATCCACACAAATTGACTCACAAGATAAGAGATTGCGATCTGTGCGTCAAACCTAGGTGGATGATGGCATGAACTACTTAGAGAGTAGACCCACAACTTTTGTGGGTTGTATTTTCGTCGGACATCATGGTTCACATGTTTGCCATCCTATATGCTTGGTGCCAATCAGAGTGTGTGAGTGGTCAAGAATATATGGAAATCTTGAGGGATAAATATTGCAGACCATACGGACAGACCACAGGGGTGTCTTTCCGCTCTGAAGCACTCAAATGGCCCGTGTCTAACTTAATAGAATCAAGATATTTAGAATTCAGAGTTGAGCTCTCTCTACTCAATGCCCCATGATGAGATATATGCAGTCTTTATCGATGAAATAGCAAGTACTAAGAACCATTCAAGTAAATTCTAGTGCAAGCTAACATGATATATTGAACTTCAACCAGGGTTATTTGGATGACACTACATACGCTAAGTGATGGCACTTTCAGGAAAAGAAAAACTACTCTGAAGGAAAATTCAGAGACTAGTTTTTGCTAAGGAAAGTACATTCCCCAAACACTCTCTTGCAGAACACCTTTTTAAGAATCACTCTAGCACTGAGATGTTACCCTCTCTGCTTCAACCGCTGCCATTGAAAAGGTTCCAATCATGGACATCAAAGTTCATCACTGCAAGTCTGAACACCTCCGACATTGGCAAGCATCCTGCTTGTTCTGCGGGTACTGCTGGTCCAGCTGCAACTGCCTGGGCACTTTCACTCAAAGGACTGAAATAAAAATGACAGGAAAACACATCATTCAAGGGGCAGCTGTAACATTGGAGAAGTGGGCAGCACAAACATAATACCGGAGCTTAAAATAAAGGCATCGATAACCTAGCTAGTCGTTAACTTGGATATGCAAGTCCATACTAATTTTATTTGCTTTTACTCAGATCTTATATGACTATCTCCACATTACCTGTGATGCATCATTACACTGTTTCATCTGCATTTCAGCTGAAAAATACAATCTAGTTTTGGCATTTTGGTCTCCCCGTAGTACTATTATAGCATTCAACATGACTAGCCTAGGTGGAAAATTGAAGAAAGCTGCTGTTCCATCATCAGGACAGTTTTTTTTTTCATATTTTAGTTTTGCCATTGACACTACTACGATATACAATCGTATTCAACGTGCCTAGCTTAGGTAGAAAACTGACTGAAATATTTTAGCACAGCAGGCCTATCTTTCTGTATTATAAAGATGACAGAGACAAAGGAGTTTGAAAAAACACATGATTAGTAAGCATAATTGCTACTGCATAAGAAGTTATCTATTGTCATTCAAACATGTCGATATATATCAGATTTATGCAAGGAAAGCTTATATCAAATAATACAGTTCTCCTAAGATATCACTTGATTATAATCACAGAAATTAAGAAACAAACAGTACTAGCTGTGATGCCATATCTAAATAAGATTTTCTACTTAAGTAACAAAAAAAAATAGGATTGCTTTTAAAATCCCATTAATCATAGGAAGTATGTCATACTGGTGTGCTCAGCTTACTTTATCAACAGCGGCTCATATGCGGTGATAACTACATCAGTTGCTGCATTCTTGAGACGTATGTTTGCCAAATAAAGCTGCAAAGGTAGTCAACACTCAGTTGAAATAACAAACATCAACTATTTAAGCATAATTCCAAGGGATGGGTGTACTCACTCGAACAATGTTCTGTGCTTCTCTGCCTTGCCTCCCTTTTGAAACAGCCTACATAATGCCGAAATCAAGCGTCAGATCCTTAAGTACCTTTTATTCACAGGCCCATTCAGTGCGAAGTGATCATCATCATATAAATGAATACCGATGGAACAGAAATATCAAACTATGAGACTGAGATGACTTGTGCAACTAATGCTATCGTATCCAGGGAAGCACAGGCGAAAACTAATCGACTGGAGATCGATTGAAGGGAACGAGCAGGGAAATCTGGATATGGCACAGGACATTTGCTTACCAGCTTGCCAATTGCAGTTCCAGCCACTGCAGGTGCTTTCCCGGAGCGCAGACCAGCTAGTTCAATTGTCCCAGAGTGCTCGACCACCTAACCGACAAAAAAAAGAGATAAGTTACCAACATGCCTCTGTCTATGGCTAAAATCCACTTGGATCAGAAAATTAACAACCATGAGTTCATGACCATCCAATGCACATGAAGAAGACAAAGAATTCGTGAATGCAGTTCATTTTATTGTCGAAAGAAGAATACGGTTGTTGTTTGGGACAGAAAGCCAAGCACGAGAACTGTAATGGCAATGAATCGAAATTTATAGGGCCTAGTTGCCAGCTATTCACAGAGTGAAGCCAGGACATTACCAAGTTATCCGCCGCATCTTGCTCGTTGGCGACGTCGCGCAGGAACCAGAGCGCGCTGCCGCCGTCCTCCACCTCGCCCTTGAGGTCAAGCAGCTCGAAGATGAGGCTCTCGTCACGAGCGGGATCAACGAGAACTTCCTGCGTACGCAGCAGAACCACACACACCCATCAGTACGGGAACGCCCCAACCAGCGCGCTCCAAACGAAACCGTGCAAGGGAGAATCAGACGAACCTGGTGGTCGGGGACCTCGCGAATGTTGCTCACATCCTGAACCAAACCAAACAGAAACGGCGTAAGCGCGAGCAGGAGGATGAGGAGCAAGGGATGTGTGCGAGGGAGAAGGGTGTTGCAGTACCTGGAACCGGGCGGGGAAGGCGGTGGAGATGGCGCCGCCGAAGAGGGGCCGCCTGATGCTGCTCTCGCCGGCCATCTTCCGAGCCTCGGGAGTCCTGCGACTAGACGGCAAAACGAGGTTCTGGAGCCTGGGAGAAGACAGGGGTTGGGGAGAGCCGGAGACGGGCGGGTTCACGATTCGAGCGAGT
>NC_041383.1:503467721-503506046 GCF_002162155.2 Triticum dicoccoides
TTATAGGCGGCCGGGGGGGGGGGAGGGAGGGGAGCGAACTCGCCGCGCGTCGATGCTACGCCACCGCGGCTGCGTGGATGCTACGCCGTGCGAGCGGTTGCTCCGCTTCCTTCCTTCCTGCAGCCAGGCAGCCAGAGCATGTTTTAAAAAAAAAATCGGTTTCCGCAACAAAAATTGCTTTTAACGGGGTCAAACCGGAAAAAGGGGGTTTAGACGGGATTCAGAGGCTGGATACCTGGAGCGCTGAGGCGTGTACGTGGGGAGACGGAGCCGAGTGGCGGCGGAGGCGGGGTAATGCGCCGCACGCGGAGACGTCGGCGGCGGCGCGCACGGGCGTCACGGTGCACGGCGGGAGGACCCTACGCCAGCTTGGTGGAGAATCAGGCGGGTCTGGATCCGTTCGGTGGGGATTAGGGCTAGAAAAGGAGTAGGGCAGAGGAGACCTGGGTCGGGAAGGTGATGAAATGGAGAGGAGGAATCACCGGCGGTGAGAATGCCTATCAGCGGCGAGTAGGCCTCGAGATCAGTCGCAGCGCCATCCCGTGGAAGGGGCCGTAGGGGGCTGGGATTTGGGGGGCCAATCGGCAATACTGAACCCGGTGGGCCGAACAACAAAACGTCTGGATTCCAAATTTCCAATGCCAAATGATGGTTAACGAACGAGGTTTTTTTTTTTTTTTTGACATCAAGTACTCTTTATTGCAAAACTCAGTTGCAAACAAAACAAGGTGGAATTAGTAAAACTTGGTTGCAAGATCTACAACCAAATTTGTGTAACCAGATGCAGAACTAACAAACCGAAAATCCACTTCATTTTAATTTGGTATTGGTTCGATGATCGGTTTTTATGCCCACAAAAGAGCGCAACATTGACATTGCAGGTGGCATCAATCTCTTGCTGGCTTTGCTAATTGTCATACACCTGGAATGTTTTCATGCGTCGGTAAATTCCTCACAGCACGTGGCCAAAGGCGGGGACAACGTAAGGAGCGACAGCGATGAGTGTCGGTCACGCCGAGGCCGGGCTAGGCCCTCTCAGGTGGAGGCGAGGAAGAAACTTAATTGGAGGGGAGGGGGTTGGGGTGACAACAACTCAGCGGCGTGGCGGCAGTAGCCACCAGCCGTGGGGGGTGGAGGCATGCACTTAGGCCTAGGCAGGCAGGCGGCTATGCGAGGATGGATAGGAGGTTGAAGATGAACGTATTGATATGTTTTGGGCCGTTGGATGAAAGATCTAGTTCAGGATAAAAGTGACCGACGAAATAAAAAAAATTAGGTGCTTGATCTATAGGCTCTCCCATTCCTCGCAGCACATGGCTAAAGGTGGGGACAACGTGAGGAGCAGCAGCGATGAGCGTCGGCCACACCGAGGCCGGGCTAGGACCTCTCAAGTGGAGCGCGAGGAAGAAACTTAATTAGAGGGGAGGGGTTGAAGACGAACATATCGATATGTTTTGGGCCGTTCAGGATAAAAGTGACTGACAAAATAAAAAAAATTACGTGCCTGATCTATAGGCTCTCCCATCTCTTGCAAGACAGACGGGCTGTAAAATACCCTCACTCCCTGGAATAAATATACTCCATCCTCTGCAAATGTAACACGCTCTAGCATCATCTGTTCATCAAACAGTTTAAAAATATGTGAATGATGTGATACAAAAATGGTACTGTCGAGGAGTAACTGAAATACGCCATGAATTTTGTACTACCATATAAGTTAGTTAAATATTGTCGACTAACCGTCGTTAAAGCAACTGTATCTCAGGAAACAGACACCTTGCATATCCGGAACTACTGCATCCCACAATAACAATATACTTTGAAGTGCCACATATGGGAATCTGCAGGACTCCAAATGTATGAGCAGATCAAAACAAGTTCCCACAGATCAAGCTTAGAATCCTACCATCTCAAAAAAAAAAGCTTAGAATCCTACAGATCCAGCTAAGTCAAGCAACAAAACACCACAAAAGGGGACACCTTGCTTTTCAGTCCCCAGGAGACCCGGGATCTCCACTCTACATGCACGGGAGTTGTCGAAGCCAATTGAAATTCAGCATGAAAGAAGGCTTCACTCCTCATCATCTTCCTCCTCTTCTTCATCTTCATCATCGTCGTCTTCATCAAATCCCTATAGAAGTTGCAAAAGAATGATAAATACATGTACAGAAGAGATAAAGTGCAACGAAACTCGGCAAACAGCGTCAGGCTCAATTTTAAATTCATGTGCATAAAACAAAAATAAGGCCCCAAGTGACATCACCAACTCAAACTCATTTCCTTCAGGCCTCATGAGAGCACAATGTCAGCTAGCAAATTTAAGGAAGTTGGGCAAAATGTCAGATGTGTAGTGCATGGCATGCTAATGTCATCCTAAATTCCTTTTGCTGTTGGGGTTAGAGCACCTGTGATGAACAGATGATGCATAGTGTCGTGGTATGAACAGTAAATATGCATTGAGAAGTCAAACAAGCCATCATGATAACTGAGGTGGTTATGCATTATTGCATGAGTATCAGGATATTGTACACCATTGCAAATGAACTACAAGAACGTTTGTACTACTCCCTCCGTCCCATAATGTAAGACGTTTTTTGACTCTATTGTAGTGTCAAAAAACGTCTTACATTACGAGACGGAGGGAGTATTGCACAAGGGCACACACCCAAGGAGTATCATATATTCAGAGGTAATGGAAGTATGGAACTGCTGATAAAGAAAACAGGATTACCTCTTCATCCTCGTCATCTTCAAATTCATCTTCAGCCTCCTGCAATGGAAGATTCGAGGGACATGACACAAAGATCCACAATAAAAAAAATAGGACCCAATAAATAAACCACTTATATCACACTAGAAGCACTAACATTGTTAAAATACTTCAAAGGATTAGGCCACAATTCTTCCTTGATAACATCTGCCACCTGCATGATTGGAATTTCTCAGAAAATAAATCAAGAGGAAGAATTAGAGTTCCAAATTTATGCCATTCTATCTGCCAGACTTCAGAGAGACAAAACTTCTGATCAATTGAAATAATCCTGATTTAGCAGGAGCTACAAGCATAGGAGAAACGTAATCCTATACCTCATCCATCACTCCATCAGAAAAACTTTTGTTCTTTGCATCATTGAACCAAGTGAAGAAACTGCAAAACAAAAAAAAGGAAAAGAAAACAGAACATGAATCCTCTTCACAAATTTCATACTTGCATATTATAACTCGAATGGAATGATGACGTCTCTCTATGTTGGAATGAATCATATAGTACAGATAAGGCATGAAGAAAAATTTAATAATTTATAGCAAAGAAGAAGATAAAAAAAATACCAACCTCTCATCAATCAATAGTCGTTTCTCCCCATTCTCCGTGTATGCCTTTCCATTTGCAATATCCTTAATGTATTATTGGAAAACTCGTTAGATCTAATTTTACATACAGAAGCATCTTTGCTGAAGCGCTTATAGATTAACGAGGCATAGTACCATTCCATCCTTCCAATTAATGGTGGTGGCCTTCACAGTTATTTTCCCATCATCACTGAACGAACATGTTTTTGTAAGCTTTGTATCTTCAAAATATGGATTAGAAGAGAATGCCTGCCAGTTCAAGTTCAAAACATGTAAGCAAAGGGAAGGAAACCATAGCTTGTAGATGCAAAAGAAGCTTACAAGAGTAATGGAGTAGCCTGATTTAATATCTTGAAACTCATCCACATCGATAGACACCAAGTGTTTGAATATCTACAATGGAACATAAGTGATCAAATAGTATGAGTATGGTTCCACATAATTACTCAGCAAATCTGATATAGTAATTTAGTATTTTATTACTTGTTGCCACATTTGATACAAATGCTATAAGTTAAAGAGTGTAGATGTTAAACTTCGCACAAAACAATGTACCTTTTGATCATCTTCAGTTAGAAGTTCACCAAGCATAGGATGGCTTAGAAACTGCAGCGGAAATGCATGAATTAGTAAGGATGAGACTATACCAATCAGCAGTTTCAGGAAATAAACAGACGACATATGAATCAGCATAGAACATATTACAAACCGCAGTCAACCAGAAGTCCGGAATTTCCTTGATAATTTCATTCCGTCGAGTATAAACTGGCCTGCGAACTTCATTGTACTTCTGTTCCACCTCCAAGACTTTATCACTGGCTTCCTCGTTAACCTGCAGTAAATGAATCTATATAAGCTAACCAAATTTGTAAGGTGGTAAGGCGAGGCGCTGTACCCCCGCCTCACCTTTTTAAGCACTTAAAGCGTAAGGTGAGGCGACACCTTAGACACATAAATATATAATATATGGCACTCTAAATCTGGCCAGAATCCATACTTCCAAGCTGGATCATTGGATGTAGCTCTTCTCATAGGATCATTGGAGATCATAAGCATTACCAGCCACAGGATCCATCAGAGCAGGGAGACCTGGCTACCGCAGCAGCACTGAGAGAAGGCCCAATCAGCCGTCAAAGAAAAAGGGAGAAGAGCCAAATCACTAGAGCAACCAGATAAAACATGTGGAAGGAGAGAAGCGGTGGTGGGGCTGCTGCCTTGTGGGTGGAGAAGCCGATTTGGGAGGAAACAGATGCAGAGGGGAAGGAGCAGCCAAGCACATCTAGCTACACTGCTGGGAGAAACAGAGCACTGGAAGGGGATGAAAGAAAGAGCAGAGGAGGGCAAGGGAGAAGTGAGACAAGTACAGGAGCCACACAATGCTGTTGCGCCCGAGGACTGGAGGAGCTGAGCCAGAGAGGAGGAAGGGCACAGATCGAATCCCTCTCGCTTGGATTGGAGGTTCGATACTCTCTCCCTCCCTCCTCCTCCTCGTACCTATTCGCGTGTGAGCCAGTCTTTCCCGTGAAGATTTCCACGCGGGCTACTCTTTCCCGCCTGGGAGCAGCCCATGGGGTGCGCCTAGGTGGCCGATTCAGACGCCCTGCTGTCCAAGGCGGACACCTTATGAAGCTGTCAAAGGCGAGCTCGACGCCCTGCCGTCAGAGGGCGCCCTGACGCCTTATGGGCACCATAAAAACAATGAGGGTGGGTTTGGTTGCAAAGTATTTTAAAAGTATTTCAAGAATACCATTTTGGAAAACTATGGTTTCAAATACTTTGAAGTGTTTGGCTCTAGTTAAAGTGGCAGTATTATAAACCACAGTATGCACAAAACTGTGGTATTTTTGCTGTATTAAAAAAAGAGGCCAGGACCTCTTTTTAAAAAACTGAGAAACGCAGCAAATGATCTCTCATGCGGTCAGTAAATACAACACTGTATACTTTGATTGCCAAACACGGCACTGTTTTCAGATACTACAGTCTTTGTTGTCATCGGCATAAAAAAACTGTAGTATTGGAATGCTTAGGTTTTTCAAAAACTTTGCTTCCAAACGGAGCCTAGAGCTAACTGCCTAGTAATTAAACTGCATTCAAATATTCCAGCCAGATATAGCCTGTCCATTCACAATATGTTCTTGTCACTGTAGGTATTCAGGCAATAATTCTGTTTCAGAGAGACAAGAGTACTAAGCAATTAAAAAACCGTTTAATTAGCAGATAAGGTGCCTTACTCTAATAAGGAATCAAACAAATCCTTTGGTGTTTCATCATTATCTCATACATAGAATGCATAACTGTGCTCTTTACACCGAGTCCAGTTACAGAACTAAGTTTCATTGACACAGAATTTAACATAATGGGAGTATGGAGCCCATAGAAACAGGAGCTGAAGCTGATTTGGTAATATAACAGAGTGGAAGAAGCGCCATATCTGGTGGTAATGGAGATTGACATGTCATGCATGTTGTGAAGAAAGGCAAGATGCAGAGCAAGGCATGTGATCATTTTGTAATCCTAAAGGAAATTAGCTTATATTGGTCTGAAGAGTATAGGGGTTCTATATGTACATGGGAGTATTTAGCTGGCATTCCTGTGTTTACTTTCCACAACAAAACTTCAATCAATCGAGGTATTCAAAACTTACTGTATTTTCAGACCACCAACTGTCAAAATGAATCTAAAATAGACCATTGCAGTTGTCACACACCCTGCCCTGGGAGTGCTCACAAACATTTAAGTGCACCCAAAGCTACTGTAAACGTCTACAATCCAGTGTGCTCACGAACAAGTGATTTGAAGTATCGACAGAGAAGAGAGAACACGGACACAGGCCACAATTCTGCAGCAGCACAAGCAGAGGTCTCCAAATATATCTACCACTACCTAAAAGTCTAAGAAAGCTCGAACCCTGGGCCTGGAGGGGAAGCACAGAATTCCAACCCAATCACCCAATACACACCTATCGAGGGCACGCCCAAATCAGTCGGTCACCAAACGCTGCCTCGCGGCGAGACCAGCCCCCTCGCACATAAACAAATAGGGAGTTGAAATTCCCCTAAATTCCGCGCAGCCTTCGTGCAAACTGCTCCGAAAATGAAAAGAATGGCGCCAAAATCAAAGGCCGAGCAACCGGAGCGCGCCGCGACAGCTGTCAGCAGGCGAGAAACGAAGCGACTCACCCTCTCGATCTCGTCCTGGATCTCCTGGAGCTTCTCGATGGAGAGCAGTAGGCCGTCGTCGATGCGGTCGCCCTCCTCCGCCTCGATCCTCGGCCTCTTCCCCTTCTGCTCCGCCGTCGCCATATCGACAAAACCCTCCGCGAGCTCTAGGGTTTTAGCTTTGGGTTTCCGGGGAGGCTTGACTGGCTGCGCACCCACTCTGCTGTGGAGAGAGGAGACTTCTAATTGGGCCTCCTCTTATGGGGGCCGTGTGTTCGCGGTGCCTTTATTACGCAAGCTGTCGGGTCTATTGTTCTAAGAAAAAAGTTCAGTCTTTTTTTAAAAAAAAAAACTTTCAGTATTTTTGCCCAAAAAAAGAGCAGCTGGTGCCTCAAACAAAATGAAGGATTGGAGAATACAAAATGTTTAAAATTCATGTTATTAAAAAAGAGGAAAATTCATTTTACACCTAAGCTTTTGACTATAGGATTGAAGTTCTCAAAAAATCTATAGAATGCATTTAGATGTTTTTTTTTCCTTTTGTTGTTGAAAAATAAAACTCTTATCTTCGCATTATCTGCACCGCTGCCGTGAGATGCAAGTTCACAACCCTACTCTCTAGGCCGAATTGTCATTTTCGATGCCCCCCCCCCCCACACACACACACTCACACCTTCTATTTGCATCTTTGGTGCTAGGAGGCGGAGAGTTTGTGGATATGCGGGGTTTGGGGATTTTCTAACATATTTGGTTTATGTAGTAAAGCTAGGTTCACACAAAAAAACACGGCTCTATAGCCTCATGCTGCCAATGTTATGGCTAACATTAGCAACAACCATGTTTTGTGGTGTTTGGATCTCGAAGATCGATTTCCCCCCATGTTGAGACGTGGGATTGTAGATTTCAGTTTCTAACATATTGGTTAAGTTTCACAGCTATATTTGCACATGGTGCGGTTGTTATGGTTAACGTTGTCGATAATGAAGACTTTCTAGTGTTTAGGACCCACGGGTTGATTGCTACTAACATTGTTGTTTGTCATCCAACACTTCTCGCATGTCTTGACATCGTGGCGAAAAATGATGTCAAGTGTACTTTGGTCATTGGCTCTTGCCTTCCAGTCTGTGTGCACCTCATTTTTTTTACAAACATGATGATAAATCATCAGTTGACAACTTGATTTACAAAAGGTGTGTACCCAGCCACAACACTTGTTCTCGCTTATCGGGCGAGGTGGACAACTCGTGCGTCTCTTTTCAAAAGACTATTAGTCCAGTTTACGCCAGTTTGATCTTCTACCGTTTCGTCACTAGAGTCATGGTTCATTGCCAATATGCAAGATGTAAAGCTAGAGATGATGACTTTGAAGAGTCTTGATGTAACTTTAGTTTTATCATGAACCTTTATCGCCCATTTTAGTTTTATTGTGTTAGTGCCCCATCAAACCATTCAAAGGCATCACCTGCAAAATTCTACATGTTTTTAGACAATGTAGAAATATACGGTACAATACATGGTATCCCATTCGTATGTAAAAGCCATCATGGCGGTGTATATTACTATTTGGGCATTATCGACAAATCGTCTGCAATGACAGAAACTGAAAAAACTAGAGGGTCACCATCCCACACACAAATGACATGACCTTCACCATGCTTACCTAAAACATGAGGTGCTCTATTGGCCTCTAGGATAGTGATTAAAACTAACACATGAAAAAAATCGGCAGAGGAATGAGCATTCTTCATATAGCTATCGATGGACCAAAAGAGCTCCCTCCATTCATATGTTTTCCAACTCCTAAGAGCATCTCCAACAGGTGACCAGAAATTTGGTGCCATGAAAATGGTTTTAGGTGAGGGGAGATAAGTTTTTTGGCACAAGAAAAGTTTTTGCTTCTCTAGATGACCTGAAATTGGTGCCCTAGAAATTTGTCCTTCTTCTCTACTCCACAATTGCATACTATTGAAACAAATCATGAGATGACATTTAAAACTTTGTAAGATAACAACACACAAAACCAAGCACAATCAAATTCAAGTTCAAATACACATAATTCAAGCATCTTGCATCAGAATTCACAAACATAGATGAAAGTGCATAGAACATGAATGCATAGAGCTATCAAATGTCATTGCCACAACTGCCATCACTAGTGCTTGCGTTGTCTCCATTGGCACCATCACGACTCATGCATCCCATGTCACCCATGTATCCTCTCATGGCACCCATGCCTCCTCCCATGAATCATCCAAACCCTCCCATGAAGCCTCCCTTAGACCTCATCGCCAACACTTGATTGCGGCAAAGCTCCAAGTATGGTCCCGCCTTCTCATCAAGAGAAATGGTGTTCATGAACATGATTCTTTGCTCATTTATAATGCTTCTGATTATTTATTCCATGGCCACCTTCCTATCCTCAACCTCGATCTTCTGCTCCTTGATCGATGTCCTCCTTTCCTTTGCCTCCCTCCCTCCATCCTTTCTTTGCCATGGAGTTCTTACTTTCTTCAGTCATCTCCTTCCTTGTTACCATGATGTTGTCCAATGATTCCTTCATGTCATTGGCTTCCCCTACTTCTTCTTCTCTTTGTCGTTCTTTCTTCCATCGAGCCTCTTCTTAGGAGCAATCAAGTTGGGGGCGGGGCGTATTTTTCCATCCTCGCTACTTGATGCATCATCATCGGTGTCAACTTGTGTTGCATCTAAAACTGAGCTCTTGGACTTCCTCTCAGGCGTTTCATTGTACTCGTGGTTCTTCCACTTCTCATCATTTCCAATCTCCGCATAACAATGGTGTAAATTGAATGCATTGCCTTTCTTTGTTTGCGCCCCTTAAACAAATCACTAGCAATGTTGAGCTACATAACACAAGTGTGGAATAAGTTGGTCATCAATCTATACGGGAGATGAAGAAATAACTAACGAATGCAAACAAAAATCACGTTATCATCGACATTTTACCCAGTCGGTTCATATGGTCAAGTTGTGCCAAACAAGCCTACCACATTTGACACTCTGGCGATATAGTTTGGCATTGATGTCGGACTGAAACTTGTGATCGTTAGATGCCACTAGTGTTGGGTGCCTTTAAGTACTCATACATATGGTTCCAATAAGTCGACATTGGTTGCTCAATACCAATGACCGGATCAAGATCAAATTTCTTCCATGCTTGACACAACATCTTGTCTTCTTTGATAGTGTAGTTTGCACTTATCCCATTTGGAGATGCATCAAGAAAGCCCTCCTCTTCCATGTCAAGAAGGTGCCCTTCTTGTGTTTCATATTCTTGAGAGACAAAATCTTGAGATGCAATACAAGTTTATTGCAATAAAGTTTCATCATCCACATGGCATACATCAAATTTGAAGAAAATGCACACACACGTCACATCACAGTTCTATACACAATGTAGAATGCCATGACAAACAATGAAAAAGCAAAGAAAGGATCTTTTTACCTCCCGATCATTTCACTGAACACGTCGGGGACACCAATGGTGGCGACATGATACGTCAACTTGTACTCGTGCGACAATGGGAGGGAAGGGTAAGAGGCCCTAGGCGGTGCGAGGGAGCCACTGCCCCATGAAAGGGACCAATGGCATCGGGGCAACCTTCTTCTTTGTTCAGGCAACTTCCATGGTTGATGGATCCCGCGGCGGTCTTCTTCAACTGCAGGGGAGCCTTGGCGGCGACTGTGTGGTCCATATGTGCATCCCTGTTAACCACGGTTCATGGAGTCACAAGCCCTTGGTGGCAGACGACCTTCAGCTTGGTGCCACCACAGGCAGAAACCATTGGAGGAAGGACTACAGATCCGACGGGGAGGCCGCCAGCGTCGAGATCACATCAAAGGTGCTTTCCATGTCGAATCTATGGTCGGCGACGGTCGAAGGTGGGAGGCGATTCGATGGTGGGAAGTTTCAGCGGGGTGATTTGGTTTTGTGGCAACAACTAGAGGTGAGGTTTGTCGCAAAATTTTGAGCACAATGTTAAAAAAATTAGGCACCATATAGATGTAGGGCATCTACTGGAGGCGTTTTTTCCAACGTGGCCCAAATGATAATTTTTTGGGCATTGCTGCTATTTTTGTTCATCTGTTGGAGATGCTCTCAAAACATGTTCGTGCCTACTTTTTAAAAAATAAATTTGGAAACTTTATTCATTAGAAATAACCAATACATCACTTGTGAGGATTGTTACAATTTCATTTAAAGATTCGTCAACCAATCAGAAGTCAAAGAAAATCTAACATTCTAGCAAGCTAGTGAGCCACTTTATTTGCTTCTCTATTACAATGTCCGAACCTAGTAATAATGGAATCAGAGCATAGTGAAAACAATCATCGAAGATCACCGCCGCCGCACTCGCTGATCGTCCTCCATCCTTCATAGTCCCAATCACCTCTAGATTGTCTGAATTAATAATAAGACGATTACATCCCGACCAATGCGCGAGTGATAGGATGAATTTGAGAGCCAAGGCTTCAGCCATCAAGATATCCGCACAGTAGTCTATCTTCCCATTCCCCCCAGTGATAAATCTTCCTTTGTTGTATGTAAGGACTGCCCCCATCGTACCCCTAAGCAAGTCATGGTGAAGCATAAAGTTTCACAAAGCCCACTGGAGGGCAAGCCCCCCTCCTTTTTATAGAGGCCTTTAGAGATGAGGCGGTAACGAAGTTTGTCATACGGGCTAGTATCCCCGTAGAGATCTGATACGTGTTTCGAGTTGCCTCCCTATGCATGATTTTTTGTCTTTCCGACCATAGATACCACGCTAAGATAGAAATCATTTCATGTACATTGTGATGACACATAATCCACAATTCTTGGTCTGGTATAAGAAGTAAATACTCCAACGCCGCCTCTCCAGCGAGATCAATCTCACAAGCTTTATCAATAATATCATCCATCCCCAGCCTTTTTAAACCTCCTTTGCTTTATTATAGAGAAATAGCATGTGCTTCGTATCTTCTAAACCAACAGAGTAAGTAGGACAAATGGGCGAAATTTTCATATGTCTGTTTGCGAGCGCAACATGACATGGAAGTGTGCCATGTAGCGTACGCCAAATAAATATCTTGACCTTTGCCGGACAAGATGATTTACGTACCTTGCTCAAATAGGGAAAATTGTGGTTCGTCCCATCCTATTGAAATATCTCAGTTTACTTCCATACTGGTGGTCCCATTCCACAAAACAAGCAGACTGAACCGAAAACATACAATTTTTCATGTAAGAGCGTCTCTAGCAGATCCCGCAAACCAGGCTATCCATTAATAATAACCGCCAGTTTGTGAGATCCATCTTGTATCCTCGTCCCAAACAGATCCTTCAAATTCGGTTGTCCCCAATTTTTTTCTGGGATCTCGAATCCGCGAGCCCATTTCCTCCATATATACGGGATTTCACCCAAGTTTGTTGGCTCCCCTTTCCCTTGGCGTGAACCCACTTTTGAGGGCTTCAGTGTCCGCAAATCCCCGCTCCTTGTTGCTTCCTAGGGCTGCCCCGCGCCTCCCAAAAACTTTGCCGCCCCATGCCGCATCCATTCCACCTAGTTTCGGTAGCTGGGGTGCCTGTTTATGTCCACCGGTCGCGGCCGCTGATACATCTTCAATGTATTACCTATAATTTTTTATTGTTTCATGGTATTATATTATCAATCTTGGATGCTTTATATACAATTTTATATCATTTTTGGGAACTAACCTATTAACTCAGTGCCCTGTGCCAGTTCCTGTTTCCTGCATGTTTTTTCTTCAGAAAATCAATACCAAACGGAGTCTGTTAGGGAAATAACCCCACGGTATAACCCATCCTGTGAAGGCCGGGTTAAATTACTGGTGACTCTTGGAGCTGGACCACGAATGGGCCAGAGCGATCAAGACGCAGAACCGGAAGGGCGGCTCACAAGATGGGTCGACTTAGGATCCGAAGCCAAAAGGCAGCAGGCGGCCCAGAGGTGCAAGCCTCCATACTGTGTCTTGTCAAAGAAGGCAAGGCGACTTAGAGACAGACTCAGTCACGGGTTATGTTACAACCCGGACTCTTGTAAGCCAGAGGCCTCGACCTATATAAAGGCGAGTCCTTGGCACAGAATAGGGCAAGTTACAATTACTCGATAGCTAGGTCAAGCGAATATGCACCCTTGTAATCGATACTCAAGCAATAAGCATAAAAGTAGGAGTGGGTTTTTACCTCCACCGTGAGGGGCCACACCTAGGTAAACTCGTGTTCTTCGACCCGCTCAACCCCGACAAGTTAATCACCATTCGCAATGGACTCACGTCTAAGTCCTCACAGTAGGACATTTGCCGTGCTAAAACCATGACAGTTGGCGCCCACCGTGGGGCTAGCACACGATGGTTTCAAGTTCTTGAAGGGCTCTTTCCCAGGGATCGAGGGATACGCCATCAGCAGGATGAACAAGAGTTGCCGTGGTAAGCTCTACATCGACGACGCCGGCTAGGGCCCCGAGACCGACTCAATCGAGTACATGTATCAGGTCCCCTTCTGCGGAATCCACTTCTTTATCGGCAAGATCGGCGGATCTGAGCCTGAGACGGACATCTACATCGACCTCGTCGAGCCGGCTCGGCGCGTGCAACCCGCCCGGGTCCAAGCCGGCCGGAAGTGCGTCTTCTTTGGCTTTATGCAAGGAGTGGAACTTGCAGGAAACTTTGCATCCGGAGGAGAGACTCTCATCTACTCAGGAAATGAGTCCTCGACCGGCGAGATAGAGTCAATCTACCAACTCCAAGACGGTGGGCTTGGGGGCTGTTCCGATGGTGACATTATTCCAGACCCCTACGAGCCACCGTGCCGAGGCGCCATCTTCATGGCAGGAACGGCGCCGGGTCTCAATTATTTTGTGACTGGAGCATCAGCAGCAGCTGACCCGGCGGTTGCAGCGTCCGGCGCATCCGGCTCAATCAGGCAGTCGGCTCAAGTTTTATCTGACCTGATGGGGACTCTGACAACCCTGCTGGCGACTGAAGTTACTACAAAAAACCAGGCCGAATGCAATGCAGAAATTGCTAAGATTCGATAGCAGATGACCAAGCCCGAGGAGGATGTCAATGCTGAGAATGCCCGCATGGTCACGTTGCAGGCACATGTCTATGCAGAGTCAGAGCGCCTGAAGTCAGAGACTTGGCGTTTAAGTTTGGATCAAAACGCTTTCAATGCAGTCTCGAAGGAGGCACGAGACTGGTATGCCCTTAATTTATGAGCCCATGAATTTGTTCAACACACCAGGGGTAGGACCAAGTACTCCGGGAGCATCGGTTATACCCCCATCAACTGTAGAGGTGCCCAAGAATAGGGCGGCAGCTCAGCCTTACCAACCAGAGCTGGCCCACAGGGACGGGCTGGTGCCAAACCCGACTCGGGACCGGACCCCACCCCAGCGTTTTGCAATGCTACCAGGCCATTTTTCTAACCCGGTGGATAACATGGTAGCAGTGGCCACCCGGCTCAACGCGCTCCCTATCACTAGGGAGTCGCCCATCGCAGTGGATGCACGAAATGCCATTGAGCTTCTTCAAACGGTGATTGCTCAATAGGAGAAGTATTCATACAGTCGTAATCATGTGCACTCAACTCCCCTCCCGAGCCGGAGTTACAACCGGCATGCATGTTGAGTCGCCCGCGGTCTCCAGCAGTGAGCGACGTTGTAACCTGCCCCATGATAGCCCTCCTCTTCATCTGAGGACTGATTCCCAAGCGATTGTGGACGCTGCGAGGGCCCGTCGAGAAGTAGAGGCAACAAACCAGGGGGCTTATGAGCCCCGCCTGTGATTCCTTCAGCTTCGATAGGAGTCGGGTTAAGTGCCAGAAGCATTGGAGTGTCGTGTTTAGTATCGGCTTTAAGTAATGAGCGCATGCCTAAGGATTTCAAGGGTCCCCATAAGGTCCCTAACTACACAGTGGATCTCCCTCCAAAGGCTTGGATTGAGAGCTACGAGCTGGCCATGGATATGTTAACATTAGTGATGCAGTATGCACCAAGTATTTCACTATGATGTTGGAGGGACCGGCTCACACTTGGTTGAAAAACCTGCCCCACAATTCTATCAACACTTGGGCAGAACTGAAAGAGTGCTTTATCAGGAACTTTCAAGGGACCTGTAAGTAGCCAATGACAATTGTGGATTTGGAGCATTGTGTGCAGCATGAAGATGAGCCGGTCCATCATTGGGCTCGCCGGGTTGCAACCACTATACACTCTTCAGACAGTATTGGAGAGGCTCAAGGCGTGTTGCTCTTGGAGAAGAACTGTCACTTTGGCCCTCTTAAGTAGAAGCTAGGGCGGCTTAAGAGCAAGTGCACAGATATGGGGAAGCTTATGGATGTACTTACCAGATATGTCGATTCTGATACTATGAAGGACCCTGGTTCTGACGAGGATAAATCAGGCAAAGGCAAGAAAAACAGTGGCGCTAAGGGTCAGCAACAACATGGCCAGGCGCAAAATGGTAACAACCAGGGTCATGGTGGTAAGCGCAGGCACCCCTGTGGTGCGTCAGATCTGGTGGCTAACACCAACACTGGATTTAAGAATCAATGTCGTAATGGTAATGGCAAGTTGCCCTTCAATGAAGGAAGGTCCAGGAATCTTGAGGAAATGCTCAATGGCCCTTGTCCAAAGCACAGTTATCCTAACAAACCATCTCATCATGCCTGAAAGGATTGTTATATCACGCGGGATTTCAACAACCAGTCTTTTCAGCATAATGGTAATGATAACGAGTTGTCTGGCGGGTCAGGATCGGGCAGCTTCCTAGGAGCTGGCTTCAGTGGAGGTAGCTCAAACTCCGGGTATCGAAACCAAGATAATAATGGCGATCACAACCGACAGTCTGGTCAGGGTAATCAGCAGCAAAATAACCAGTCTGGGTATCAGAGTAATCCTAAACAGTTAAACATCGGTCAGTATCACATTTTTACTACAAGCACTTGCAAGCGTGATCAGAAAGTTCATAAGCAGGGGGTTCACATAGTTGAGCCGGGTGTTCCACAATATTTAAGGTGGTCAGAGCACACAATAACGTGGAGCCGGGCGGATCACCCGCCCGGGGGTTGATAATCTGGGTCACCTGGCCCTTATGGTAGCCCTCCAAGTGGGTGGTTATAAATTCACCAAAGTACTTATGGATGGTGGCAGCAGCATCAACATTTTTTACTATGACACTTTTCGATGGATGAATCTCACCGAGAAGGATCTCAAGCCGTCTTCTACAGTTTTTCATGGCGTTGTGCCTGGCAAGTCAGCTTATCCCATTGGGAAGATTGCCTTGGAGGTAGCTTTTGGTGATGAATACAACTACAGAACAGAGACTTTATGGTTTGAGGTGGTCAAAATTAAGAGTCCATATCATGCACTGTTTGGTCGGCCGGCTCACGCTCGATTTATGGCTCGCCCTTGTTATATCTACCTATAGCTTAAGATGCCATGGCCAAATGGGACAATTACGGTTCATGGTAATTGGAAAGTCGCCTTGGAGTGTGAAGAAGGTGATGCCGCTTATGCAGAGGCAACTTGTGCTGAGGAGCTCAACTTCTATAAGGACAATGTTGACCCGACTGATATGACCCCTCTAAAGAAGCCTACTACTGAAGAGGACCATCTACTCAAGTTTAAGTCGGCTGATGATACAAACCAAGTGTATTTCGTCCCTGACGACTCATCCCAGCAGTTCACTGTTGGTGCTAGGATGGATCCCAAATATGAACGCACGCTCATTGAATTCATCTGTGAGAATTGGGACATCTTTGCATGGAAACCCTTCGACATGCCGGGTGTACCGAGAGAGTTCGCTGAGGACCACCTTAATGTGGATCCTAAAATTAAGCCGGTCAAGCAGTTCCTCCGTCGTTTCAATGAAAAGCGTCGTAAAGCTATTGGAGAAGAGGTAGCCCGGCTCTTGGCAGCCGGGTTTATCGTTGAAGTTTTTCACCCTCAGTGGTTGGCTAACCCTATGCTTGTACTCAAGAAAAATGGCCCACGACATATGTGTGTGGATTACACGGATCTCAGTCAAGCCTATTCGGCTAATCCATTTGCTCTCCCCCGTATCAACCAGATTATTGATGCAACGGTGGGTTGTGAGAGCCTATGCTTCCTGGACACTTATTCTGGTTATCATCAGATTAAGATGGCAGTTGAGGATCAAGAGAAAACGGCTTTTATCACACCCTTTGGAGCTTTCTACTATGTCTCCATGCCTTTTGGGATCAAGAGTGCCTAGGCGACTTACCAATGTTGTGTTCAGAATTGTTTTCGTGGACAGATTGGGCGTAATGTTCATGCTTATGTGGATGAAATTGTGGTTAAGTCAAGGAAGAAAGAAACCTTGCTTGATGATTTGAAGGAAACTTTTGACAATCTTCGGGTCTACAAGATGATGCTTAACCTGGCCAATGTGTTTTTGGTGTACCTGTAGGCAAATTGCTAGGTTTTCTAGTTTCAGAAAGGGGCAGTGAGGCTAACCCAGAGAAGGTCAAGGCCAACACCTCGTTGTCTAAGTCGGCCTATATCAATGATGTCCAGCGCCTGGCGGGTCATATTGTAACCTTGAGCCAGTTTATAAGTTGCATGGGCGAGAAGGCAATTCCTTTGGAACATATGATGAAAAAGACTAACCACTTTGTTTGGAGTGATGCTGCCAACAAGGCTTTTGAGACGCTTAAGAAGTAGTTGGCTGAGTCGCCCATCTTGACTGCTCCGATCGATAAAGAGCCCATGCTCCTGTATGTGGCGGCTAATAACAAAGCTGTCAGCATAGCAGTTGTGGAGCACAAGGAGGCAGGGAAAGAATACCCAGTACAGCGGCCGATTTATTATGTCAGTGAAGTTTTAACAGAGTCCAAGCAGAGATACCCACATTGGCAGAAATTGGTGTTTGGTGTGTTCATGTCGAGTCGTAAGTTGAAGCATTATTTCCCTGGACATCCAATCATGGTGGTTAGTTCAGCCCCTCTAGGAGATATCATACAAAACAGAGAGTCTACTGGCCAAGTTGCTAAGTGGGTAATTGAGCTTGGGCCACATCATCTAAAATATGTGCCTAGAACTGCCATCAAGTCTCAGGCTCTGGTGGATTTCATTAATGATTGGACAGAACTGCAAGCACTGGAGGAGAAGCCAGATAACACGTACTAAACGATACACTTTGATGGTTCTAGGCAATTGGAAGGCTCGGGGGCTGGAGTTATTTTATCTTCCCCACGAGGTGACAAGTTCTGTTATGTTTTGAGGCTTATGTTTCCCTGTAACAATGTAGCTGAGTATGAACCTTTGCTCCATGGGTTCCGCATGGCCAAGGAAATGAACTTGAGCCAAGTCGGGTGCTTGGGCGACTCAGACCTTGTTGCACAACAAGTTTTAGGTAAGTGGGATTCGAAAGACCCCCTCATGGCGGCTTATCATCAGGCAGTCACCAACATTGCTGGTCACTTTAAAGGTTATCTGGTAGATCACATCGACCGATGGCAAAATGAGGCGGCTGATGCTTTGTCTTGACTTGGATCTCAGCGTAATTCGGCCCCCCCTAATGTGTTCATAGATGTGATGCATAACCCGCCTGTCAGGTTACCTTCAGAGGAAGACCTCGCTATTCCTGACCCGGAGGGGCAGCTGGTGGCGGCTCTGCATGCTATTCCAGACTGGACTCTGCCTTATTTGGCTTATTTGACCAGAGGCGAGTTACTAGAAGATGAGTTCTTGGCGAGACAAATCATCCGGCGCTCTAAGTCCATGACAATTGTCAATGGCGAGTTGCATAGGTGCAGCATAACGGGCGTGTTCCAATGTTGTGTTTCCCCTGAGGAAGGCCGTGAGATTCTTCAAGAAATCCATGCTGGGGACTGTGGTCATCATGCCAGGTCAAGATCTCTAGTGGCTAAAGCTTCTAGACATGGGGTTTTCTGGTTGACGACTCATGTTGATGCAGTGGATATTGTGCGAAAGTGTGATGGTTGCCAGAAATTTGCACGACAGGCTCTTGTGCCGGCTCAAGAGTTGAGGATGATCCCAATAACTTGGCCGTTTGCGGTCTAGGGGCTTCATATGGTTGGACCCTTTAAAATGTCTAAGGACAATAAAACTCACCTACTGGTGGCGGTTGATAAGTTTACCAAGTGGGTTGAAGCAGAGCCCGTGAGTAATTGTGAGGCGGCGACTGCAGTTTAGTTTGTGAAAAAGCTGATCTTCCGCTTTGGTTATCCTCGTAGTATCATCACTAATAATGGGACAAATCTGTCTAAAGGTGCTATGAAGGAATTTTGTCAAAGGGAACATATCTGGCTTGATGTTTTGTCTGTGGCTCATCCACAGTCCAAGCTGAGCGTGCTAACCAGGAGATACTAAAAGGGATCAAGCCCCAGCTCATGGTTCCTCTGGAACGCACTCCGGGTTGTTGGGTTGAAGAGCTTTCAGTAGTTCTTTGGAGTATAAGGACTACTCCCAATAGGTCCACATGATACACACCGTTTTTGATGGTTTATGGTGTAGAGGCGGTTCTTCCAAGTGACATCCGTCATGACTCGCCCTGTGTGGGGCTTACGTTGAGGCAAATAACGAGAAGGCTCACCAAGATGCTCTCGATGCTTTGTAAGAGGAACGTGATCTCGCGGTGGCTCAATTGGTAATTTACCAACAAGACCTGCATCGCTATCATAGCTACAGAGTTCATAGCCGGATGTTCCAGGAGGGCGACTTAGTGCTCCATTTGATTAAGGATCAGACATGCATGCATAAGCTTTCACTTCCTAGGGAAGGACCTTTTGTAGTTAGCAAGAACCTCAACAATGGGTCATATTATCTCATCGACATACGTGAGCACAATAAGTCACGTACCTCTAAGGAGGAGACCAACAAGCCGTGGAACATTGCTCATCTTCGTCCTTACTACACGTGAGCCACCGGCTCTCATCATTGTACATTTATATCATGTATATAAATTTTATGATCAAATACAATAAAGTTAGCATCCCCAAAACTCGAGATCTCTATCATTTCATCTCGTATATCGTGCATGAGTCTTTTATTTGTTGATCATAGGTCACTTGGGGGCTTCCAACTCAACGAGTTTAGCTTTCTCACCCACTTGACTAGGCAAATGTGACACTCCAAAAATTTTATTTGGTTTTCAGCAAAAACTTTGTGGTTTTTGAAAAGAGGCCATTTAAAATTTTCCAGAAAACCTTCCTCTTAAAAACTTCCTTTGCTTTGGCAAGGATTTTATTTTTCTTCAAACTATGGTGTTTGATCTTTTGAAACTTCTTCTCTGTTGGTTCCCTCTCAAATTATTTTGGGATTTAATTTTATAGTCTTAAAAAAAGAAACTCTATGAAAATTTGGGATTTTCATATCTTGGAAACCACCCATGACTTTGTATTTTGCCCATGTGGTAAAACCCCTCCAAAACCTCCCCTCCTCCTTGTAATCAACCTAAGTTCTCTGTCCCAACTAATCCAAGCAAGTTTTGGATTTTATTCTATTTTTCTTTCCCCTCAAATCATTTCTGCAAATTATTTGGAGCCTGAGAGATTTTCAAAGCAAGTACCCTTTTGCATTTGAGTTTTGACCTCAAACCAACTCTCCTGGATGGTCCTTTGTACCCACAACCCAGAACCATCTTGATCCACTCCTCCTCTTTTCAAATTTTTCAAATTTCAGTCTCTGCAAGTTTGGACCAGATTTGCCAAATTTGGTGAAATTCATATCTACACTTCTTCTAAAATTCCACCAAAATTCAGGCAGCCTACTGGAGCAATGAGTAGCCACTCCACCAAAAATCAGCTCAAGGAAAAATACCCAGAGGCCAAATTCATTCTGTCGAACACCTTGCTTGCGCTGTTGCTGTTCATTTTCAGGAATATTCAGATTCAGTGTCGTTTTCGTTCGTCAGTTTCTATCACGCGTAGACAGTGCCCTTGGCACGTTCCTCGCCGCCTCTTCCTCCTGTCTGGAGCACCACACGTGCGCTTGGTGCCTTCCCGGCGTCGGCGGCGCCCTGGCCCGCCTACGCCGGCGTGTCTTGCGGCGGCCGAACCACCGTAGCGGCCGACAGAGAGCAGAACGGCGGCTCAACACCGTTCAGCGCCGCCCAATCCTCCTGGTAGCTCCGCGTGGCCTTATGCACGCCAGCACACCCCGTTGCACCGTCGCCGTGGCCCGGCAGGCACTGGGCACGCTCTCTGCCGCCGACGGGCCTGCGCCGCCCCGTTCCGTCAAGCTCCCCCTAATCAACCGAATCCCGCTGAGGTTAGCGTCTGAATGGAACCAGTAAACCTCCACGATGACGCCCAACTCCCTAATCTCCCCCGACCAAGCACTGCGCCGCCGTAACCTTCACCGGAGATCCCCATTCACGGCCACCGCCTCGGATCGCCTATAAAAAGGACCCCGAGCCCGCTCACGACCCCCACACCCTCACTGCACCTCTCCAAGACCCTGCCAAGCCACCAGGAGGACCTCGAGGAGGTCTCCTCCCCCGACTCCGGCCGCCCCGTTCCGCCTCGGCCTCCACCTCGATTCGCTCCGGTGAGGCCATCTCCGGCGCCCAAACCCCGTCCGTTACCCCCTCTAGCTACCAGAAGTCTAACCCCCTCCTCAATTTGGCCTTCGCAGCTCCATCCGACGAGGCCCTCGACCACCCGAACCGCCGTCCGCCGGAGCAAGGCTCGCCGTCGACGTGGTGCTCGCCGACCGCCACCACCACCACCAACCGACGCGGAAGGGCGCCCTGAACACGGAGGTACCCTCCGGTCTTCCTACCTCGCCGTGGATTGCCGCCGGCGACCACCGCGGCTCTCGGGCGCCGACGAGCTTCGTCCCCCGTTTGAAAGTTTAAACCTGACGAGTGGGACCCGCCCGTCAACCTCTCAGATCCTTTAAAACGAATCGTTTTCTGAAAACGCCTTCGGGCAAAATACGCTTTCCCCTCTGGGCTGGCGTATTCAAGACTGGAACGTTTTCTGTTTTTATAAGCTAGCCCCTGGAAACCTTCTGTTTCATTACAAATGAGTCCCTGGACAAAAACCCTTATAACTTTTTAACAGAAAAGTATTTTTGATTGATTCTTTTTCTGTCCTCTTTAACATTTTGTCTAGTTTTTATCAGATTTATTTGAAGAATATTTGGAATACTTTTTGTGCACCTCTTGGTATTTACGATAGCGCATATATTTTCTTTATACCGTAGATACCGAAGGAGGTGACGGAGCCGCGAACTTCACTGAGCTAGGCTCCGACTACTCCGAACCAGGCAAGCATGTTTGAACTTTTGATATGATGATTGTTTTGGCATGTTTGCATTAAGTAGTTTATGGCATGTTGATGAACATACCGATGAATGTCCTGTTACCTGAGACGATGAGGCAAGTGAGTTTCGAAAATCCATGAGTGGATGGATGTGAGTATGCATGGCCATGTGTTGGCATGAGGATGGGTAAGATGGCAGTGTTGTAGCATGCCAGGCTTATGCCAGACTATGTGACTTCAATGTCAACTCGTATCATTCCAGTTCCTTCCATTCTTCCTTCCTTGTACTACCACATGTTTTCCGCAAGGAATATGGCTTAGTAAGTTGTAAACCACTTTCCTGGTACACACCAAAAAGGAGAGGCCGTGATGATGGTTCCATGGTCCTGGATTAAAGCCAGTCATTCGGTCAGGGGGCATGGGTGTTTCCGGTTGGGACCGAGAGGGGGCACCCCTTAGAGCGCACGTATATAAATTTGATCCCATGCTATTCGAGATTGTGATCTCCCCATCTCAAAAGTTTTTCTTGGACGATGTCTAGGGTGATTCCTAGCATCGAGAGGTAGGATGGGTGTGTACTAGTTAGCTGTGTTTTCTTCCAAAATACCATAAACGGAACTAGTCCTTCGTGACTACGGAAATCCGTTGGCTGTGGGAAAATTTTTGTACAAACTCTGCAGAGTCATATATTCCTTCGAATCATCTATTCCATGTCCAAGTTCGATAATAACTTATCCTGACCAAATGTCAGTTTTGATGACAGAGACTCCGGTGAATCGCATGAGTGCTAAGTCCGGTTAAATGATTATTCCTGTGGATGGACTAACCCGTTTATTTTCCTGAATTGAATATTTATTATGAGCATTATTTCCTTGTGAATAAAAACCCTTTATGTGGTGTCGCTAAGACGCCCGACTGTGGTATTTCTTTTAAAGCCCTTTCTGTGATGTCGCCCCGATGTCCGACTGTGGCATTCCTTTTAAAGCCCTTTATGTGGTGTCGCTAAGACGCCCGACTGGGGTATTTCTTTTAAAGCCCTTTCTGTGATGTCGCCCCGACGTCCGACTGTGGCATTTCTTTTAAAGCCCTTTATGTGGTGTCGCTAAGACGCCCGACTTTGGTATTTCTTTTAAAGCCCTTTTTGTGATGTCGCCCCGACATCCGACTGTGGCATTTCTTTTAAAGCCCTTTATGCGGTGTCGCTAAGACGCCCGACTGTGGCATCATTTCCTTATATTTATTTGTTCACCTTTCGAGGCGTCGCTTCAGACACCCGATCGGTCTTCATTTATGTTTTGTTGGGACTTCAGGCGGACTACCGCCGTTTCCCTTTTACTTACCTCGTTATGCTAATTTTTTGAATGTACATTGGTGAATTAATCATGACGCATTCATGCATGCATTTGTTATATCTTACGTCCGAACTGTCTTGCGAGTACTTTCAAAGTACTCACTGGCTTGTTGATTTGGCCAGATGCTGACGAAGGCGATCTCATGGATGAAGAATTTGATAGCGAGTCCGACGCCTAGAGGAGTCCCAGTCAGTCTCGTATGACCCTGGATTTGGTCACTGTATTATATCCGCTTCCGCTACCAAAAAAATTCATCGAGCCTCACCTCGACGCTCGATGAGATGACAGTTTTAGAGACTTGTATCTCTCTCCCCGCCGTGTTTTTCCACCACTGCCCTATCCTCGAGTCAGTAGTATGCCTCCACACCACTGTGTCATGTCCGCCATTATGTATATTTATTGGCGTGCTTGTAATAATTTGGTTGAGCAACCGTAGTTCGACCCTGTAATATATTTTATGCTACTGGCTTATTGTATCAAGAATTGGTTTACCAGTGAGGAGGATTTCTCTCATACTGGACTCAAAAGATTGGTTTCCCAATAAATATTTTTATTGGAAAACCGGTCGTGACAAGCTTGGTACCAGAGCCAGGCTGACTGTAGGAAGCCACTAGGTGCAATCGCTAATTGGTTATTAGCTTGATTGAGCCTTTTCATATTTTCTTGATTGTAGTCATTTTCTGTCAGTCAGCATAAATTTATGATCAGACCATGCAGAATTTTTGCCTACTTCTGTAGATGGCCGACAACAGCTGTGAGTCTCAGACCTTCGCCAACGTGCCCGATGGGTTCGTCAAGCTTCTTTCCTTCATCGTTCAGGTCACGATGGGGCCCTCTGTGCGCCCAGTCTTCACACTCTGCCAGCACCGAGTCAACGACAGTCTGACCATGCACCAGGCCGCGGTGCAGTTCAAGGGAGGGCGTGGTGAGTTACGCCGCTTCCGGTTCTTGGGAAGAGCCATGCCTACGGAGAGGCATGCTATGCAGATGGCAGCCCGCGAGGCGATAGCTCGTCTCAGGGATGTCCTCCCCGTGATGAAGACTCGTCATTACCGTTATCTTCCATGCCATGTGCCTTACACCTGTCACTACGCATTCTCCTGCCCCAGAGGAGAACGAGACGAGGCTTTTGAGATGCTCATTGAGTATCTCCGGTCCCTGGAGGCAGCCTTCGACAACTTGGCGGACGACTTCGTGGCTGCCCGCATGGACTCAGTTCATGGCTGTGCTGCCAACAGGAGGGAGCTCCTACCCACCGCACCGCCACTGACTTTGGTCTCGTCCTCAGCATCTTACACGCCTACTCGTCGCCTACCTTCTACCGAAGAATTCAACCAAGTCATTGCGCCCACTCCAGCGCGCACTGCACCACCCTTCGCGCCCACTCCTGTTCGTGTTGTTCCGCCCCTGGCACCCGCTCCGTCCACTCTGCGCAACACTACACGTATGGAGCCTATTAGCGAGGAGGAAGTCGAGTCCCCAACCTCGCTACGCCTCGCCCTCGGCAGGGCAAAGGAGGTCGTCAACATCTCCGCCTGAGTACGCTTAGCCGCCATGTTATGTACCGCTTTGTATGATATGTTTATATGTACATAGGTTGTGAGAAGTAGCCTGTTTGCGCATCATGTAGGATCTGGAGAAGTGCACTAGCCTAAATAACATGTCAGGATTATGTACGCATATCCCGAGTGATGTATTGTATAATTACCGCCCGCGTGTAAGATATGTAATGAGCAGTCCTTCTCCGTGCGCAAGTCGAATTGTTTTTCTTAAGTAAGCTTGGTTATTTAATTTTATTTGCCAGCTTTATGCATTTATGGAATTGTTTTTGCGACTCTTTCCGCTTTTCTTATGGGTTTTACAAAATATATCCCCAGAGTGAAAAATGTCTCGTCCTTGGACTCGCTCCATGCCAACTCCACCAGAGGAAAATTATGATACACAACCCAGCAACGAGTTCACTCAGGGACAGTCAAGCCAACAGGGCAGTGAATCGGCACTTTCACAAATGTGCCGCCTTTATGAGCAGAGTCAGCAACAACATCGGGAAATGATGAACCAAGTCATCAACATGGGAAATCACCATGGACAGTATCAACAGCATTCCAAGTTATCTGAGCTACAGAAGACACGTCCCCAAACATTTTCTCATACTGACAAGCCTCTTGAAGCCGAGGATTGGCTTCGAGATATGGAGAGAAAATTAATTATTGCAAAATGTTCAGATCTCGAGAAAGTACTATATGCTCCGCACTATCTCACAGGAGCAGCTGCATCATGGTGGGAGAATTTTCTGCACATGCACCCCAACGAAAATGATATAACCTGGGATGATTTCAAGGAAGGTTTCCGTGGTGCACACATTCCCAAGAGTATTATGAAAATTAAGAAGAGAGAGTTCGATGACCTCAAACAAAGGAACATGACAGTGTCAGAATACAACGGTCAATTTACTCTATTGTCCCGCTACGCCAATGAAGAACGTATGACTGAAAGCAAGAAGATGGAGAAATTCCTTGACGGTCTGGCGCCCGCGCTTAAATGCCAACTGGTCATTCACACTTTTCCAGATTTTAAGACACTAGTGGACAAAGCTATTACTCTGGAAAATGAGAGACGTAGCTTGGAGGATTTACGTAAGCGAAAAAGAGACCAGACTACTCTTGCACGCAACCACCAAAGCAGGACAGATTTTTAGAAAGGTGGGACACCCAAACCTACAACAAACATCTCTCGCCCAACCAAGAATTTCTATGCAAGGGACAAAGAGTTCACATATCGCCCAGGCGTTACTTGCTACGCTTGTGGAGAAGAAGGGCACTACGCCAAACAGTGCCCCAAGCCAAGGAACTCGACCCCGAAGCCAAACAATGGTGGAAATAATTCAGCGCCCAAGCGCAACAATTTCAACCCCAACAACAACCACAGGAAGGGTCATCTAAACCACGTGACCAAAGAAGAAGCACAAAATGCTCCGGATATTGTACTCGGTACGTTTCCTGTCAACACAATACCTGCAACGGTTTTGTTTGATTCTGGAGCTTCTCACTCATTCATTTTGAAAAGTTTTGCTTTGCAAAATAATTTTTCGATGTTTCCCTTGGAAAAATCCATGATCATCAAGTCCCCTGGGATTCAGCAAGTTACTCAGAGTTACTGTCAGAATGTGGCCATTGAGTTCGAAGGATTGAAATTTTACGCCAATCTTATTGTGTTGGAAAATAAAGGACTGGATGTCATCCTAGGGATGGACTGGTTAACCACCAACAAAGGTTTTATTGACTGTTTCAACCGGACCGTAATTCTCACGCACCACCACGGGAAGACAATAAAAGTATCAGCCAAGGAAAGAAAAATACCCCGGCAGCCGAGATTGAATAAGGTGGACGTTTCTGAGTTAAGCAAGGTTCCAGTAGTATGTGAATTTCCAGACGTATTTCCCAAAGAACTACCAGGCATGCCACCAGACCGAGAAATAGAATTCAGCATTGAGCTAGCACCAGGAACCACCCCCATATACAAGAAACCATACAGAATGGCACCATCCGAGTTGATCGAGTTGAAGAAACAAATAAAGGAATTACTAGACAAGGGATACATTCGAGCCAGCTCCTCACCTTGGGGATCACCAATTTTATTTGCCAAAAAGAAGGATGGAACACTAAGATTGTGCATAGACTACCGAGCACTTAACATGGTCACAGTCAAGAACAAATACCCGATGCCACGAATAAATGATTTATTTGATCAACTCGCTCAGGCCAAGGTATTCTCAAAGATTGACTTAAGGTCAGGATACCATCAATTAAAAGTGCGAACAGAAGATATCCCCAAAACAGCCTTCACCTCCAGATATGGACTATATGAGTTCATAGTTATGCCTTTTGGATTAACAAACGCCCCCGCATATTTTGTTCACCTCATGAACAAAGTATTTATGAAGTTTATGGACAAGTTCGTTGTGGTATTTATCGATGATATTCTGATATACTCCAAAACACCAGAAGAGCACGCGGAACATCTCAGGATGGTGCTAGGAGAACTCAGGAAACATCAATTGTATGCCAAGTTCAGCAAGTGCGAATTTTGGCTAAGACAAGTAGGCTTTCTAGGTCACGTGCTGACCCAAGACGGTATCGCAGTAGACCCGGAGAAAGTTAGGGCCATACTTGACTAGAAGGCACCAGCCAGCGTAACGGACATACGAAGTTTCTTGGGAATGGCAGGATATTACCGCAGATTTATTGAAGGATTCTCCACCCTAGCCAAGCCAATGACGCAGTTGCTCAAGAAGGACAAGAAGTTTGAATGGACAGAAGCCTGCGAAAAAAGTTTCCAAGAGTTAAAACAGAAATTAACCACAGCACCGGTATTAATTGTGCCAGACATACACAAAAACTTTGAGGTGTATTGTGACGCATCCCGAAAAGGTCTCGGGTGCGTGTTGATGCAAGAAGGCAAGGTTGTCGCATACGCTTCACGACAACCCCGCAAGCATGAGGAAAATTATCCCACTCATGACTTAGAAATGGCAGCAGTCATTCATGCACTTAAGGAATGGAGGCATTTCTTACTTGGGAATCGATGTGAAATATACACGGACCATAAAAGTCTCAAATATATTTTGACACAGCCAGAACCAAACTTACGGCAACGACGCTGGTTGGAATTGGTAAAGGATTATGATGTTGGTATCCACTATCATCCAGGGAAAGCAAATGTAGTGGCCGATGCTCTTAGTCGAAACCCCAGCTCCGACGAAAATAGTCTGCAAAGTTTGAGACCCGAATTCCAACAAGAATTTGCCAAACTCAACTTGTTAATGATCGCGGGAGGCACCATATCAAACTTGGAAATAAAGCCCGACCTTGTGGAAAGAATTAAAGAAGCTCAGCCTGGTCACCCCAGCATTGAAGGAATTAAAAGAAAGGTGAGTATGGGCAAGGCCTCGGAATTTGTCATAGGCGATGATGGAATATTACGGTACGGGGACAGACTCTGCGTGCCAAACATAGAGGACCTCAGACAGCAAATCCTAGCTGAAGCACACACCACTCCATATTCAATCCACCCTGGAGGAACCAAAATGTATAAGGATATTCAGGAAAGATTTTGGTGGCACGGTATGAAGAGGGACATAGCCACATTCGTTGCATGTTGCGATTCTTGTCAACGCATAAAAGTTGAGCATCAAAAACCAGCCGGACTACTGCAACCAAACAAAATACCTGAGTGGAAATGGGATGAAATAGGGATGGATTTTATTGTCGGACTACCTCGGTCACGACACGGGAATGATGCCATATGGGTCATCACCGATAGATTAACCAAGGTGGCACATTTCATTCCAGTGAAGACAACCTACAACACTCAGAAGCTTGCCAGGATTTATCTCTCCCATATAGTTTGTCTGCATGGAGCCCCAAAGACTATAATATCCGACAGAGGCACTCAATTTGTCTCGAGATTCTGGGATCATTTACAACAGGCTCTGGGAACTCAATTGGCCTTCAGCACAGCCTATCATCCCCAGACTGATGGACAGACTGAACGCGTAAACCAAATTTTAGAAGACATGCTGAGAGCATGTGTCCTCACCTATGGAACTAGTTGGGAAGAAAGCCTGCCATATGCCGAGTTCGCATACAACAACAGTTACCAGGCCAGCCTGCAAATGGCACCTTTTGAAGCCCTATACGGACGGAGATGTCGTACCCCGCTAAATTGGTCAGAGACCGGAGACAGCCGTATCTTCGGCCTAGACGTGCTCAAAGAAGCCGAGGAAAAAGTCAAGCTAATCAGGGACCGACTCAAGACCGCTCAAAGCCGACAGAAGAGTTATTACGATCAGAAACATCGTGGGGTCAATTTTGAACCCGGTGAATTTGTGTACCTACGAGTATCACCTATGAGGGGACTGCAACGGTTTAAGATTAAAGGAAAGTTAGCACCAAGATTCATTGGACCATTCTGCATAGTGGCACGAAGAGGCACTGTAGCCTACCAGCTAGACTTACCCGAAGACTTGTCCGACATTCACGACGTGTTCCACGTCTCTCAATTAAGGAAGTGCGTAAGCAAACCAGAGAAACAAGTATTCCATGAGAACATTGACGTGCAGCCAGACCTCACTTATCGGGAACGCCCAGTAAAAATATTAGAGGAGTCTGAAAGGAGAACCTGACAGAAGACCATCAAGTTTTTCAGAGTTCAGTGGAGCAACCACACCGAAAGCGAAGCAACTTGGGAAAGAGAGGATTTTCTTCGGACAGAACATCCATACTTATTTAAGGATCAGCTGGAATCTCAGGGACGAGATTTTTCCTAAGGGGGTAGGTGTTGTGACACTCCAAAATTTTTATTTGGTTTTCAGCAAAAACTTTGTGGTTTTTGAAAATAGGCCATTTAAAATTTTCCAGAAAACCTTCCTCTTAAAAACTTCCTTTGCTTTGGCAAGGATTTTATTTTTCTTCAAACTATGGTGTTTGATCTTTTGAAACTTCTTCTCTGTTGGTTCCCTCTCAAATTATTTTGGGATTTAATTTTATAGTCTTTAAAAAAAAGAAACTCTATGAAAATTTGGGATTTTCATATCTTGGAAACCACCCATGACTTTGTATTTTGCCCATGTGGTAAAACCCCTCCAAAACCTCCCCTCCTCCTTGTAATCAACCTAAGTTCTCTGTCCCAACTAATCCAAGCAAGTTTTGGATTTTATTCTATTTTTCTTTCCCCTCAAATCATTTTTGCAAATTATTTGGAGCCTGAGAGATTTTCTAAGCAAGTACCCTTTTGCATTTGAGTTTTGACCTCAAACCAACTCTCCTGGATGGTCCTTTGTACCCACAACCCAGAACCATCTTGATCCACTCCTCCTCTTTTCAAATTTTTCAAATTTCAGTCTCTGCAAGTTTGGACCAGATTTGCCAAATTTGGTGAAATTCATATCTACACTTCTTCTAAAATTCCACCAAAATTCAGGCAGCCTACTGGAGCAATGAGTAGCCACTCCACCAAAAATCAGCTCAAGGAAAAATACCCAGAGGCCAAATTCATTCTGTCGAACACCTTGCTTGCGCTGTTGCTGTTCATTTTCAGGAATATTCAGATTCAGTGTCGTTTTCGTTCGTCAGTTTCTATCACGCGTAGACAGTGCCCTTGGCACGTTCCTCGCCGCCTCTTCCTCCTGTCTGGAGCACCACACGTGTGCTTGGCGCCTTCCCGGCGTCGGCCTCGCCCTGGCCCGCCTGCGCCGGCGTGTCTTGCGGCGGCCGAACCACCGTAGCGTCCGACAGAGAGCAGAACGGCGGCTCAACGCCGTTCGGGGCCGCCCAATCCTCCTGGTAGCTCCGCGTGGCCTTATGCACGCCAGCACACCCCGTTGCACCGTCGCCGTGGCCCGGCAGGCACTAGGCACGCTCTCTGCCGCCGACGGGCCCGCGCTGCCCTGTTCCGGCAAGCTCCCCCTAATCAACCGAATCCCGCTGAGGTTAGCGTCTGAATGGAACCAGTAAACCTCCACGATGACGTCCAACTCCCTAATCTCCCCCGACCAAGCACTGCGCCGCCGTAACCTTCACCGGAGATCCCCGTTCACGGCCACCGACTCGGATCGCCTATAAAAAGGACCCCGAGCCCGCTCACGACCCCCACACCCTCACCGCACCTCTCCAAGACCCTGCCAAGCCACCAGGAGGACCTCGAGGAGGTCTCCTCCCCCGACTCCGGCCGCCCCGTTCCGCCTCGGCCTCCACCTCGATTCGCTCCGGTGAGGCCGTCTCCGGCGCCCAAACCCCGTCCGTTACCCCCTCTAGCTACCAGAAGTCTAACCCCCTCCTCAATTTGGCCTTCGCAGCTCCATCCGACGAGGCCCTCGACCACCCGAACCGCCGTCCGCCGGAGCAAGGCTCGCCGTCGACGTGGTGCTCGCCGACCGCCACCACCACCACCAACCGACGCGGAAGGGCGCCCTGAACACGGAGGTACCCTCCGATCTTCCTGCCTCGTCGTGGATCGCCGCCGGCGACCACCGCGGCTCTCGGGCGCCGACGAGCTTCGTCCCCCGTTTGAAAGTTTAAACCTGACGAGCCTCTCAGATCCTTTAAAATGAATCGTTTTCTGAAAACGCCTTCGGGCAAAATACGGTTTCCCCTCTGGGCTGGCGTATTCAAGACTGGAACGTTTTCTGTTTTTATAAGCTAGCCCCTGGAAACCTTCTGTTTCATTACAAATGAGTCCCTGGATTATAACTTTTTAACAGAAAAGTATTTTTGATTGATTCTTTTTCTGTCCTCTTTAAAATTTTGTCTAGTTTTTATCAGATTTATTTGAAGAATATTTGGAATACTTTTTGTGCACCTCTTGGTATTTACGATAGCGCATATATTTTCTTTATACCGTAGATACCGAAGGAGGTGACGGAGCCACGAACTTCACCGAGCTAGGCTCCGACTACTCCGAACCAGGCAAGCATGTTTGAACTTTTGATATGATGATTGTTTTGGCATGTTTGCATTAAGTAGTTTATGGCATGTTGATGAACATACCGATGAATGTCCTGTTACCTGAGACGATGAGGCAAGTGAGTTTCGAAAATCCATGAGTGGATGGATGTGAGTATGCATGGCCATGTGTTGGCATGAGGATGGGTAAGATGGCAGTGTTGTAGCATGCCAGGCTTATGCCAGACTATGTGACTTCAATGTCAACTCGTATCATTCCAGTTCCTTCCATTCTTCCTTCCTTGTACTACCACATGTTTTCCGCAAGGAATATGGCTTAGTAAGTTGTAAACCGCTTTCCTGGTACACACCAAAAAGGAGAGGCCGTGATGATGGTTCCATGGCCCTGGATTAAAGCCAGTCATCCGGTCAGGGGGCATGGGTGTTTCCGGTTGGGACCGACAGGGGGGCACCCCTTAGAGCGCGCGTATATAAATTTGATCCCATGCTATTCGAGATTGTGATCTCCTTGTCTCAAAAGTTTTTCTTGGACGATGTCTAGGGTGATTCCTAGCATCGAGAGGTAGGATGGGTGTGTACTGGTTAGCTGTGTTTTCTTCCAAAATACCATAAACGGAACTAGTCCTTCGTGACTACGGAAATCCGTTGGCTGTGGGAAAATTTTTGTACAAACTCTGCAGAGTCATATATTCCTTCGAATCATCTATTCCATGTCCAAGTTCGATAATAACTTATCCTGACCAAATGTCAGTTTTGATGACAGAGACTCCGGTGAATCGCATGAGTGCTAAGTCCGGTTAAATGATTATTCCTGTGGATGGACTAACCTGTTTATTTTCCTGAATTGAATATTTATTATGAGCATTATTTCCTTGTGAATAAAAGCCCTTTATGTGGTGTCGCTAAGACGCCCAACTGTGGTATTTCTTTTAAAGCCCTTTCTGTGATGTCGCCCCGACGTCCGACTGTGGCATTCCTTTTAAAGCCCTTTATGTGGTGTCGCTAAGATGCCCGACTGGGGTATTTCTTTTAAAGCCCTTTCTGTGATGTCGCCCCGACGTCCGACTATGGCATTTCTTTTAAAGCCCTTTATGTGGTGTCGCTAAGACGCCCGACTGTGGTATTTCTTTTAAAGCCCTTTCTGTGATGTCGCCCCGACGTCCGACTGTGGCATTTCTTTTAAAGCCCTTTATGCGGTGTCGCTAAGACGCCCGACTGTGGCATCATTTCCTTATATTTATTTGTTCACCTTTCGAGGCGTCGCTTCAGACACCCGATCGGTCTTCATTTATGTTTTGTTGGGACTTCAGGCGGACTACCGTCGTTTCCCTTTTACTTACCTCGTTATGCTAATTTTTTGAATGTACATTGGTGAATTAATCATGACGCATTCATGCATGCATTTGTTATATCTTACGTCCGAACTGTCTTGCGAGTACTTTCAAAGTACTCACTGGCTTGTTGATTTGGCCAGATGCTGACGAAGGCGATCTCATGGATGAAGAATTTGATAGCGAGTCCGACGCCTAGAGGAGTCCCAGTCAGTCTCGTACGACCCTGGATTTGGTCACTGTATTATATCCGCTTCCGCTACCAAAAAAATTCATCGAGCCTCACCTCGACGCTCGATGAGATGACAGTTTTAGAGACTTGTATCTCTCTCCCCGCCGTGTTTTTCCACCGCCGCCCTATCCTCGAGTCAGTAGTATGCCTCCACACCACTGTGTCATGTCCGCCATTATGTATATTTATTGGCGTGCTTGTAATAATTTGGTCGAGCAACCGTAGTTCGACCCTGTAATATATTTTATGCTACTGGCTTATTGTATCAAGAATTGGTCTACCAGTGAGGAGGATTTCTCTCATACTGGACTCAAAAGATTGGTTTCCCAATAAATATTTTTATTGGAAAACCGGTCATGACAGCAAAAAATGCCATTATTGGTTAAACCTGCCTGTATGCTTGATGCTACTCCGAACAAGATGACCCGCCATACTCTTGGCATGCCAATCTTTAAGACCCTGAACTTGTCAAAGTTAAAATGGCGGCTTAGGTCACGTGAGAGCCAGCTTACTGAAAGCAAGGATAAACTAAAAGCTATTATGCCAAGCTTCATCGAAGCAAGACTCAAGCCTTGAAAGCCGGTCTTTTTTGTTGAGCTTCACAAGCCAACTTATAATCAAATTCGATATATACTTGTGCTCTTTCTTTCTATGTTTTCAAGAATTCTTCATACTTGATCATATTATTGCTCAGAATACACATCTCCGGGTTATAAAGACTCTGGGTTAGCATTGATCATAATTGAGCACCTTTTTTGGCCATGAGCCAATGGGTCCTTAACCCAATGTTGCTTGTTAGTAATATGATACACTATGGTTGTAAGTCGCCAATTAGCGAGTTGTCGGGTTATTTTTACCAAAGATGCTGCATCAGCAGGTTAGATTGGCATAGTGCTAGTACAAAATATATGACAAAGACATCCAAGGCGATTTGTAAACATGGCTAGTTGGATCAAAAGACGTATAAAAGTGGATGAAGACACAATAGAACAACCAAATATTTTCAGCTAGTCCTATTACAAGGCTACAGCTGAGCCCGCGATGTTCAATCAAGTTTCTCCAAGAGTTTCAAACTACTCTTGTACGTCGGCTTCTATGTTGTCCGGGTTAGCACCATGATGGCTCCCTACTATTGAAGCTCCCGGGTTATCCTGCCCCGTCTCTTCTGATTCTTGGATCTGAAGGTTGTCCAGTTTCCAATTGATATTTGTCAAAGCCTAGAAGATAGCTTTGTCGTTCAAGATTGGAGACGAGTCAACATCGTGGGCAAAGAGATGCTTACGCCATTTTGGAGTTAGGTCACAGGAAATCAAGGTTGGCAGCGGGATTCGTGAGTTATTGCTATCATAAGCTGGTTGGTACTTTTTCAGATCCATGTCGGCAATAAGCTGACTCGCCAATACTCACTATTCTTTCACACATCGCTCATAGTCAGCTTGAGAAAACATAGTCCCATCATCTTTATATTCTGGGAACCCGTTAGCCATCTCGGCAATATCCAACTCTAGAGAATAAACCATTGCCCGGCTTAGCGATGTGGTTGCTCCTGAGCGGGATGATGATCTCTTTAGCTCTTCCACCTGTGAGGGGATAGTGGACAACTTCTTCAAGGTATCTTTGATAAATCTTGGCAAATCCTTGTCGCCCATCACGACCTTTAAAGTTCGCATGCTTCCAGTGTACATCTGCTCCGTGAGAGAGTATACTGACTTAAGCTTGACAATGCTATCTGGAAGGTTGCGAGTTCTATCACCTGTACAGAAGTTGGCATATACGAGTCACCAGGCGAGTTAGTGTTTATGAACCGCCAGGTGAGTTACATGTTTCTTTAGAAGCTTTGGTGATGACTTACCAAATATGGCTTGGGCCATTAATGTTATATGGTGCTTTAAACCGGACAGTTCTTTAGTAATTGGAGCCAATTGTTGCTCGGCAACTTCGGCCCTTTGGATCAAGGCGGTTTTCTCCATTTCAAAGGATTCTTTCGCCGTCTTAAAATCCGCCTTGATTTTTTCAAGTTCTTCCAAGGAGGATTGCGGGCTTGACTCTGCTTTGGTTCGTTGGGCCTGTTCAGCTTCCATATCTTTCCTCAAGCCGGTCAAGTTTGACTCGGCGGTGCTTAAAGCCTCCTACATAAGGAGTTAATTCAGTTCATAGATGTTGATGTAAGCTAGTGCTACCATTACACCCGATTCCTGGGGGGGCTCTAAAAGTTCAAATTCACTGGAGAAGTCCCAAGCAGATTACAAGCAATATACTTGGCACTTGGGGGCTAATGTATGCCATTTTTCTATTTTATAGAAGACCCGGTTCATCTCAACAAGATGAGCCATCCCTTAGGGGTTGCAGGACAATTCTTCAAAGTTGTCATATTGAAAGACCCGACTTATCTCATGAAGATAAACCGGCCCTTGGGGGCTACATGATGTTCTTTTAATGAATTGCTTAAAGAACCGGCTTGTCATTATCATGATAACCCGGCCCTTGGGGGCTACACTTTAGACTCTACGGATTTTTCTTTAAGTCTTAATCATACACAATTTTTTCCTATGATCAAGACTTGGGGGCTACATAAGGATATATAATAGGAGAAAATTGAGTGTACCTCATATTTCTTTTTCATCATACTAACTAAGCTGGCTTCCATGTCCCGGCTTGTAGCCAGGCGGCTTAGGTAGCCAGCATGTAATTCTTCAGCACCGAGGCTGCTGGGGAAATAACTACTAGGTATGACCCGCCTAGGAGGGTCCGGGTCATGCCATTGGTGACTCAAAGATGAAGAGGCCCACTAAGGTCCGGGAAAACATGAAGATGGCGGTTCATGGAGCAAGCTTATTGAAGGCCCAAGACCCAGAGGCGATTCAAGGCCCGAAGGTTTGAACCGCCAGGTGATAACTTGTTTTGTAAGGCAATCTAGTTAGAAACCGAGCCGGTCACGTTTGTGTGAGCCGGTCGGGACTTTGTAAGCCGCCAGGCATCAACCTGTATATAAAGGGGTGACCCGGCGGCGGGTTAACTCAAGAAACAATTGATCGAGAACTAGGTCAAGCGTATTCTCTCCCTGGTAATCGAAACCCAAGCAATACAACTAAAAGCAGGAGTAGGCTTTTACCTCATTGAGAGGGGCCGAACCTGGGTAAACTCTCTGTGTCCCTTGTCCCATTCAACCCCTTTAAGCTAACCTAGTTGCGATGGCTCCACACCTAAGTCCTTTTGCTAGGACATATGTCGTGACAAACCCACGACAGTTGGCACCCACCATGGGGCCAGGGCATGGTGGTTTCGAGTTCTTGAAGGGCAGCTTCTCAGGGATCAAGGGATACGCCGTGGGCCGGATGACCAAGATTCGCTGTGGCAAAATCTACATTGATGATGCAGGTTGGGGCCCCGAGGCCGATTCAATCGAATATGGGTACCGGGTCCCCTCCGGCGGAATCCATGTCTTAATCGGCAAGGCGAGTCTCCCGCGGCGGTTGAAGCTCATGGATGTGGAGCTTCTTCAGGCGGCTGTAGCTCAGTAGGAGCCTTATTCATACAGCCGCGAACGGATTCATTCGACTCCACGCCCCAGTCGGAGTTACAGCCGGCGTATTGAGTCGCCGGTGGTTTCAAGCAGTGAGCGGCACCGTAACCAGCCCCGTGGGCATGACCCATCACGTACTGATAAGAATGCTCAGGTTTTGGTGGATGAAGCTAGGGCACGTCAAGAGGCAGAGCTAGCTCAGTTGGTGGCTCATCAACAACCTCAGCATAATCCATCAATGTCCGTAGAAGTTGGGATGACTTCTAGGACCATGGGTGTACCGTGCCTGGTGCCAGCTTTGCGTAATGAGCGTCAGCCTAAAGATTTTAGGGGCCCTTGCAAGGTGCCCAATTACACAGCTGATCAACCTCCGGAGGCATGGATTGAGAGCTATGAGCTGGCCATGGAGATGTTAGACGTCAACGACGCTGTGTGCGCTAAATATTTCAGCATGATGTTGGATGGGTCGGCTCGCACTTGGTGAAAGGGACTCCCCCCTCACTCCATCAGATCATGGGCTGAATTGAAGACGCGCTTTATTCAGAATTCAATGGACACATGTAAGCAACCTCTGTCGATTCTTGATTTAGACACTTGTATCCATAGGGAGGATGAGTCAACCGCCCATTGGGTACGCCGGAACTCGGCCATTATCCACTCATTAGAAAGCATCAACGCTGGCTCAGCCGTCGTCATTTTGGAGAAAAATTTCGGCTCATTCCCCTCAAACAGAAGCTGGGGCGACTCAAACGCCACTTCAATGACATGGGAGAGCTCATGGCAGCCCTCGTCAAATATGCCGACTCTGACAACACTAAAGACTCTAAGTCTGATGAGGAGAAGTCTATCAAGGGGAAGAAGAGCGGTAATGGAAAGAAACAGCAACACAATACAATGGGTCAGAGCCAAGGCAGTAATGGTAAGCGCAAGAAAGCTGATGGCGGTTCAGATTTTGTGGCTAACACCAACACACAGAGTAACAATCAGCGTCGTAAGGGCAAATCATCAATGCCCCGGTTTGGCGGGCCAAAGTTCAACCTTGAGGTGATCATGAATTAGCCTTGCCCAAAGCATGGTTCACAAGACAAACTGGCTACACATCTATGGAAAGATTGTTTCATCATGAAGGAGTATAGAAATTCCAGCTTTTATCAGGACCATCATGGGCCGAATGGTGGGTCAGGATCCGGCTCTCACGGGCCCGATTTTGGAGGTGGCGGCTCAAATTCTGGATTTCAAGGCCAAGGCAATCAAGGCGGTTTTAATCAGCAACCCAGTCAAGGTAATCAACAGCAATAGTCCGGCTATCAGAGTAATCCAAAGCGGCTGAATAGTGGCCAATATCATGTTTCTACCATGAGTTTGTGCAAGTGAGACCAGAAGGTTCATAAACAAGCGGTGAGCTCGGTTGAGCCGGTAGTCCCTCGATACTTATGATGGTCAGAGCAGCCCATTGTATGGAGTTGTGAGGATCACCCGCCCCGAGTTGACAACCCGCGTCAATTGGCTTTGGTGGTTGCTCCTCAGGTTGGAGGATACAAGTTCATGAAGGTGCTTATGGACGGGGGCAGCAATATCAATATCCTTTATTATGATACTTTTCATCGTATGAATTTGACGGACAAAGATCTTGAGCCGTCTT